>NC_134878.1:27605368-27617868 GCF_041734735.1 Babylonia areolata
GAGACAGACACACAGGTGAAATGGAAAGACAGGGGAGACAGACACACAGGTGAGATGGAAAGACAGGGGAGACAGACACACAGGTGAAATGGAAAGACAGGGGTGAGAAAGACACACCGGTGAGATGGAAAGACAGGGGAGACAGACACACAGGTGAGATGGAAAGACAGGGGAGACAGACACACAGGTGAGATGGAAAGACAGGGGAGAGACAGACACACAGGTGAGATGGAAAGACAGGGGAGACAGACACACAGGTGAGATGGAAAGACAGGGGAAAGACAGACACACAGGTGAGATGGAAAGACAGGGGAGACAGACACACAGGTGAGATGGAAAGACAGGGGAGGCAGACACACAGCTGAGATGGAAAGACAGGGGAGGCAGACACACAGGTGAGATGGAAAGACAGGGGTGAGAAAGACACACCGGTGAGATGGAAAGACAGCGGAGAGACAGACACAGAGGTGAGATGGAAAGACAGGGGAGAGACAAACACACAGGTGAGATGGAAAGACAGGGGAGACAGACACACAGGTGAGATGGAAAGACAGGGGAGGCAGACAAAGAGGTGAGATGGAAAGACAGGGGAGAAACAGACACACAGGTGAGATGGAAAGACAGGGGAGGCAGACACACAGGTGAGATGGAAAGACAGGGGAGGCAGACACACAGGTGAGATGGAAAGACAGGGGAGGCAGACAAAGAGGTGAGATGGAAAGACAGGGGAGGCAGACACACAGGTGAGATGGAAAGACAGGGGAGACAGACACACAGGTGAGATGGAAAGACAGGGGAGGCAGACACACAGGTGAGATGGAAAGACAGGGGAGACAGACACACAGGTGAGATGGAAAGACAGGGGAGGCAGACAAAGAGGTGAGATGGAAAGACAGGGGAGATACAGACACAGAGGTGAGATGGAAAGACTGGGGAGAAACAGACACAGAGGTGAGAAGGAAAGACAGGGGAGGCAGACACACAGGTGAGATGGAAAGACTGGGGAGAGACAGACACACAGGTGAGATGGAAAGACAGGGGAGACAGACACACAGGTGAGATGGAAAGACAGGGGAGAGACAAACACACAGGTGAGATGGAAAGACAGGGGAGAGACAGACACACAACTGAGATGGAAAGACAGGGGAGAGACAGACACACAGGTGAGATGGAAAGACAGGGGAGACAGACACACAGGTGAGATGGAAAGACAGGGGAGGCAGACACACAGGTGAGATGGAAAGACAGGGGAGGCAGACACACAGGTGAGATGGAAAGACAGGGGAGAGAGACACACAGCTGAGATGGAAAGACAGGGGAGGCAGACACACAGGTGAGATGGAAAGACAGGGGAGACAGACACACAGGTGAGATGGAAAGACAGGGGAGGCAGACAAAGAGGTGAGATGGAAAGACAGGGGAGACAGACACACAGGTGAGATGGAAAGACAGGGGAGGCAGACAAAGAGGTGAGATGGAAAGACAGGGGAGAAACAGACACAGAGGTGAGATGGAAAGACAGGGGAGAGACAGACACAGAGGTGAGATGGAAAGACAGGGGAGACAGACACACAGGTGAGATGGAAAGACAGGGGAGGCAGACACACAGGTGAGATGGAAAGACAGGGGTGAGAAAGACACACCGGTGAGATGGAAAGACAGGGGAGAGACAGACACACAGGTGAGATGGAAAAGACAGGGGAGACAGACAGGAAGACAGGTGAGATAAACAGCTAAGAAACAGAGGTGAGATGGAAAGACAGTTGAGAAATACATTGAAACAGAATGATAGGTGACACAGAAAGACAGGTGAGATAGGTGAGACAGACAGGTAAGACAAACAGATGAGTCAGACAAACAGGTGAGACAAATAGACAGGGGAGACAGACAGGTAAGACAGTCAGATGAGTCAGACAGACAGGTGATACAAATAGACAGGGAGACATACAGGTAAGACAGTCAGATGAGTCAAACAAACAGGTGAGACAAATAGACAGGGAGACATACAGGTACGACAGTCAGATGAGTCAGACAGACAGGTGAGACAAATAGACAGGGAGACATACAGGTACGACAGTCAGATGAGTCAGACAGACAGGTGAGACAAATAGACAGGGAGACATACAGGTACGACAGTCAGATGAGTCAGACAGACAGGTGAGACAAATAGACAGGGAGACAGACAGGTAAGACAGTCAGATGAGTCAGACAGACAGGTGATACAAATAGACAGGGAGACATACAGGTAAGACAGTCAGATGAGTCAAACAAACAGGTGAGACAAATAGACAGGGAGACATACAGGTACGACAGTCAGATGAGTCAGACAGACAGGTGAGACAAATAGACAGGGAGACAGACAGGTAAGACAGTCAGATGAGTCAGACAGACAGGTGATACAAATAGACAGGGAGACATACAGGTAAGACAGTCAGATGAGTCAAACAAACAGGTGAGACAAATAGACAGGGAGACATACAGGCAAGACAGACAGATGAGTCAGACAGACAGGTGAGACAAATAGACAGGGAGACATACAGGTAAGACAGTCAGATGAGTCAGACAGACAGGTGAGACAAATAGACAGAGAGACATACAGGTACGACAGTCAGATGAGTCAGACAGACAGGTGAGACAAATAGACAGGGAGACATACAGGTAAGACAGTCAGATGAGTCAGACAGACAGGTGAGACAAATAGACAGGGAGACATACAGGTAAGACAGTCAGATGAGCCAGACAGACATGTGATACAAATAGACAGGGAGACATACAGGTAAGACAGTCAGATGAGCCAGACAGACATGTGATACAAATAGACAGGGAGACATACAGGTAAGACAGTCAGATGAGTCAGACAGACAGGTGAGACAAATAGACAGGGAGACATACAGGTAAGACAGTCAGATGAGCCAGACAGACATGTGATACAAATAGACAGGGGAGATAGACAAGTAAAACAGACAGATGAGTCAGACAGACAGAAGAGTAGTATAAGGACTAGTGGTTCTGGATCACACTGATCTACAAACATACAAACAAACAAATGTTCATAGATACATACGTACATACATACATACATACATACATACATACATACATAAACACGTACATACATACATACATACATACATACATACATACATACACACCTGTGTTTGTGTAGGATCTGTGTTTATGCAGGACTCATGTTTATGCAGATCTGTATTTGTGCATACCTGTGTTTGCACAGATGTGTGTTTGTACAGGTCCTGCAAAAATACGTCCTGCACAAACACAGGTCCTGCACAAACACAGGTCCTGCACAACCATCCTGCACAAATACATCCTGCACTAATACATCCAGCACAAACACAGGTCCTGCACAAAACACAGGTCCTGCACAAACACAGGTCCTGCACAAACACAGGTCCTGCACAAACATCCTGCACAAATACATCCTGCACTAATACATCCTACACAAACACAGGTCCTACACAAAACACAGGTCCTGTACAAACACAGGTCCTGCACAAACACAGGTCCTACACAAACACAGGTCCTACACAAACACATCCTACACAAACACAGGTCCTGCACCAACACAGGTCCAACAAAAACACAAGTCCTGCACTAACACAGGTCCCACACAAACACAGGTCCTACACTAACACAGGTCCTAGACAAACACAGGTCGTGCACAAACACATCCTACACAAACACAGGTTCTGCACAAACAGATCCTGAACAAACACATCCTACACAAACACAGATCCTGAACAAACACAAGTCCTGCACAAACACAGATCCTGAACAAACACATCCTGCACAAACACTGGTCCTACACAAACACATCCGGCACAAACACAGGTCCTGCACAAACACAGGTCCTGCACAAACACAGATCCTGAACAAACACATCCGGCACAAACACAGGTCCTGCACAAACACAGGTCCTGCACAAACAGAAGTCCTGCACATACACAGGTCCTGCACGAAAACATCCTGCACAAACACAGGTTCTGCACAAACACAGGTCCTGCACGAAAACATCCTGCACAAACACAGGTTCTGCACAAACACATCCTGAACAAACACATCCTGCACAAACACAGGTCCTGCACAAACTGAAGTCCTGCACATACACAGGTCCTGCACGAAAACATCCTGCACAAACACAGGTTCTGCACAAACACATCCTGAACAAACACATCCTGCACAAACACAGGTCTTGCACAAACACATCCTGCACAAACACAGATCCTCAACAAACGCAAGTCCTGCACAAACACAGAGTCCTGCACAAACACATGTCTTTCACAAACACAGGTCCTGCACAAACACATCCTGCACAAACACAGGTCTTGCACAAACACAGATCCTGAACAAATGCAAGTCCTGCACAAACACATCCTGCACAAACACAGGTCCTGCACAAACACATCCTGCACAAACACATCCTGCACAAACACAGAGTCCTGCACAAACACAGAGTCCTGCACAAACACAGATCCTGAACAAACACAGGTCTTGCACAAACACATCCTGCACAAACACAGATCCTGAACAAACGCAAGTCCTGCACAAACACAGAGTCCCTCACAAACACATGTCTTTCACAAACACATCATACACAAACACAGAGTCCTGCACAAACACATCCTGCACAAACACAGGCCCTGCACAAACACATCCTGCACAAACACAGGTCCTGCACAAACACAGAGTCCTGCACAAACACAGATCCTGAACAAATGCAAGTCCTGCACAAACACAGGTCCTGCACAAACACAGGTCCTGCACAAACACAGGTTCTGCACAAACAGATCCTGCACAAACACAGGTTCTGCACAAACGCAAGTTCTGCCACCCCAAGCCCATCCCCTGACCTTGAAGCTCCTGTGTGCCTGTGTGTCGAGGACGATGTAGAGGTGTCCCCGGGGCGTGAGGAACAGGCGGCCCTGGGAGGTGAGCACCTGGGCCTTCAGCTTGGCCGTCCTCAGCTCCCACACCTGCACCTCGGGCCCCTCCCACTGCTTGACCACCACCTCTCGGCCCTCCGCCGCCAGCATCACGTCCCGCGGAGCCCAGCCACAGTGCAGAACGTGCTGCAGGGGGGACCCCGGGATCTGCAGCACGGGACACTGCCTCAACTCTAATCCGTGTCTGGCTTTGTTGTCCATGGTTAGAGATAGCAACGAATAGGGTTGTTTTTTGTTGTTGTTGTTTTTGTTTATTGTCCACGGTTATAGATGAGCAATGAATAAGATTGTTGTTATTGTTGTCCACAGTTATAGATGAGCAATGAACAGGGTTGTTGTTGTTGTTGTTATCCACAGTTATAGATGAGCAATGAATAGGGTTGTTGTTGTTGTTGTTATCCACGGTTTCAGATGAGCAATGAATAGGGTTGTTGTTGTTGTTATCCACGGTTTCAGATGAGCTATGAATAGGGTTGCTGTTGTTGTTGTCCATGGTTTCAGATGAGCAATGAATAGAGTTGTTGCTGTTGTTGTTGTCCATGGTTAAAGATGAGCAATGAATAGGGTTGTTGTTGTTGTTGTTGTTGTCCACAGTTATAGATGAGCAATGAATAGGGTTGTTGTTGTTGTCCACAGTTATAGATGAGCAATGAATAGGGTTGTTGTTGTTATCCACAGTTATAGATGAGCAATGAATAGGGCTGTTGTTGTTGTCTACGGTTATAGATGAGCAATGAATTGGGTTGTTGCTGCTGTTGTTTATTGTCGTTGTTGTTATCCACGGTTATAGGTGAGCAATGAATAGGGTTGCTGTTGTTGTTCTTTACTGTTGTTGTTCTTTGTTCTCCATGGTTATAGATGAGCAATGAATAGGTTGTTGTTGTGGCGAGACAGCGAGAGAGAGAGAGACAGAGAGAAAGAGAGAGACAGAGAGACAGAGAAAGAAAGAAAGAGACAGAGACAGACATACAGCCAGGTGTCACCTTGGGGTAGGGGGTGGCGGGAAGGAGGACGGAGTGGGGCAGGCCCTGCACGTCACAGCTGTGGACCAGGGTTCGGACCCAGGGCAGGGAGGCGCAGTGAGGCAGCAGACGGCCGCTGAGCTCCGCCGCCAGGTTGTGGAGGTTCTCCTCCACTGTGGGCGCCGCCTCCAACAGGGCCTCCCGCACCACGCTGGTCTGGGAAGAGGGGTTGGAGGGGGAGGTGGGTGGCATTTTTCAGTTTTCACTTTATCAAGGAGGCGTCACTGCGTTCGCATCAATGCATAGAGGCAACACCACATCTGCTAGGCAGATGCCTGACCAGCAGCGTAACCCAACCTTCTTAGGTCTTGAGTGCATGCATGTATATTTGTGTACCTATCAGAGTGGACTTTTTCTATGGCATTTTGCCAGTGGACCATACTCTCGTTGTCATGGGTTCTTTTTCAGTGCGCCAAGTGCGTGCTTCAAGCGGGACCTCGGTTTTATTAGTCTTATCCGAGAGGACTAGACGTTCAGTTCGATTTTCCAGTCAAACTTGGCAGAGCTGGAGAAGGCAGGGGATCATTGGTACTGTCGTTGTGATTGTTTTAGCTGCTGTGAGGAGAAGAGATCATTGGTATTGTCGTTGTGACTGTTTTAGCTGCTGTGAGGAGAGGGGGATCACTGGTATTGTCGTTGTGACTGTTTTAGCTCCTTTTGCTGTCACAAATGGTGTCAAGCAAGGCTGCGTCCTGGCTCCAACGCTGTTCAGCCTCATGTTCTCTGCAATGCTTACTGATGCCTTCAGAGATGGCGATGTTGGAATCGGCCTAAAGTACCGAACAGATGGCAAGTTGTTTAACCTCAGAAGGCTTCAAGCAAAAACGAAGGTCATGACAGACATCATCAGAGACTTTTTGTTTGCTGATGATTGTGCCCTCAACGCTGGATCTGAAGCTGACATGCAACTCAGCGTCGACAAGTTTGCCACTGCCAGCAGGAACTTCGGCCTTACCATCAGCACGAGGAAAACTGAAGTTCTCCATCAGCCAGCCCCAGGGAAACCCTACGTTGAGCCCAACATCACAGTCAACGGTCAGAGACTCAGTGCGGTGGAGCGGTTCACATACCTTGGCAGCACACTGTCACGAAATGCGACCATCGACGATGAAGTGAACGTCAGGATTGCAAGAGCAAGCGCAACTTTTGGTAGACTCAATGCAAATGTCTGGAACAGAAGAGGCATTAGTCTTGAGACCAAGCTAAAGGTCTACAGAGCAGTAGTTCTCCCCACACTACTGTACGCCTGCGAAACTTGGACAGTGTACCAACGACATGCCAAGAAGCTGAACCACTTCCACACAACATGCCTCAGGAAGCTACTGAACATCAAGTGGCAAGACAAGACCCCAGACACAGAGGTGCTCGCAAAAGCCACCCCTCCCAGCATCTTCACCATCCTGATGCAGTCCCAGCTGCGCTGGGCTGGACACGTGGCGCGCATGCCAGACCATCGGCTGCCCAAAAGGCTCTTCTATGGCGAGCTGCAACAATGGAAGAGATCACACGGAGGTCAGAAGAAGCGCTTCAGAGATACTCTGAAAGTCTCTCTGAAAGCGTTTGATATCAACCCTGTCTCCTGTGAGGAATCTGCAGTGGACCGTGACAAATGGCGCGCTGCTGTAGCACAAAGGCGCCAAGTTGTGCGAGGCCAACAGGACTGCTGCAGCTGTTCAGAAGAGGCAGGCCAGAAAGTCACGGGCAAACAAGCTCCCTGACAATGGTATGCCTGTCTTTGTCTGCCGCAACTGTCAGCGAACATTTCGTGCGCAGATTGGACTATTCAGTCATCTGCGCATTCACAGATAGATTCATGAGCATCCTCCCCCCCACCCCACCACCACCCTCCCCCCATCCCCCAGCTGGATGACAACGATGGTCATCATCGATCTCGATGGACACACCACCACCAGCTGCTGTGATGAGAGGAGATCATTGGTATTGTCGTTGTGACTGTTTTAGCTGCTGTGAGGAGAGGAGATCATTGGTATTGTCGTTGTGACTGTTTTAGCTGCTGTGAGGAGAGGAGATCATTGGTATTGTCGTTGTGACTGTTTTAGCTGCTGTGAGGAGAGAGGGATCATTGGTATTGTCGTTGTGACTGTTTTAGCTGCTGTGAGGAGAGAGAGATCATTGGTATTGTCGTTGTGACTGTTTTAGCTGCTGTGAGGAGAGGGGGATCACTGGTATTGTCGTTGTGACTGTTTTAGCTGCTGTGAGGAGAGGGGGATCACTGGTATTGTCGTTGTGACTGTTTTAGCTGCTGTCGTTGTTATGATTATCGGCATCACCATAGTTTTATGTCATTCAGAACAACATCACGTGGATTCCCTAGTTCAGTTGTCAAAGTCTCTTCCGTTCTGTCTGCCGTCTTACTGACTGATGTAATTCTTGAATACACGCACACACACACACACACACACACACACACACACAAACACACACATACTCCATCACACAAACACAGATTTATACACAAAGCACACACACACACACACACACACACACACACACACACACACAAAACACACCTCATTAACCATGCCCCTATCCACCCACCCTTACCCCTTCCTACCCACATCCCAACCACCACCCCCTACCCACCCACCTCGGCGCCCGGAGAGAGCTGGTAGTGGTCCAGGGCGGCCTGCAGGGAGAACCCCAGGACGCGGTGGAAGAGCCAGGAGTAGTTGAAGAGCACCAGCTTCTTGAGCTGAGGCTGCCGGCCCGCCAGACACAGGTGGAGGGGCAGCTGTCCGTACAGCCGTCTGTTCAGCCGGCACTTCTTCCGGATGCTGTCTGATGATGCCGCCCTGCCCTTGTCCCGCAATATCTCCCTCTCCACCTCGACTTCCGCGTCCCTCTGCACACACACACACACACACACACTCACATACACACACACATACACACACACACACACATACACTCACACACACACACACACACACACACACACACACAACACACACAAACACGCGCGCGCACACACACACACACACATAACAGAAAAGGGGGAGGGAAGAACAGCAAGAGAGAGAGAGAGAGAGAGTGAGAGGAGGGGTAGAGAGAGAGACAGACAGAGAGACAGACAGACCTGCAGACAGACAGCAGACAGCCAGACAGAGACAGAGACACAGAGACAAAGAGAGACAGAAAGTGACAGTGGGAACAATAGACAGAAAGACAAAGAGAGACACACAGACAGTCACACACACCACACACACATACACCACACACACATACACACACACACACACCGCACACACTCACACCCACACACATACACCTCACACACACACACACCACACACACACACACACACACACACACCACACACACACACACACACACACACACACACACCACACACACACACACACACACACACACACACACACACCGTCTCACTCTTCTCGACTTGTCAGCCGCCTTTGACACGATAGACCATTCAATCTTTCTTTCCCGTCTTCATTTTACATTTGGTATCAACGGCACTGTTCTAAACTGGTTCAAATTTTATCTCACCGATCGATTCCAGTTTGTCATTGTTGATCATTTCCAATCTGAACCCGTTAAAATCGAACATGGAGTCCCACAGGGATCCGTTTTAGGCCCAGTGCTCTTCACACTGTACACTACTCCTCTCGCTGAAATTATCAACCGCCATAATATCAGTCATCATTCTTATGCTGATGACACTCAACTCCAGAAGAGTGATACCTCTGAAAAATTGTTGTCGCTCTTGCAAGAAACATTCAACTGCTTTCTGGACATTCAAAACTGGATGACTCGAAATAAGTTACAATTGAACGCGGACAAAACTGAAGCAATGATCATAGGAACTAAACAAAAACTGTCTTCCATCACAATTGACACAATCAAACTTGGCAGTACATCCATCCCTCTTTCCACGTCAGTCAGGAACCTCGGTGTTGTCCTTGTCAGTACACTGTCCATGCAAAAATTTATCAGTCAGACATGTCAGTCCTGCTACTGTCAACTGCGGCGCATCAGTGCCGTCCGGAAATATCTGTCCACTGACGCAACATCTAGACTTGTCGTTTCTCTCATTCTCTCTCGCCTTGACTACTGTAACTCTCTATTGTCTGGTCTGCCTGCTTCATCCATTCAGTCCCTTCAGCGCATACAAAACTCTGCTGCCCAACTCGTCCTCAGAAAGAAAAGATCTGAGCACATCACTCCTCTTTTGCAACATCTCCACTGGCTCCCTGTCTCACACCGAATAAAGTACAAGATCAGCACTCTATGTTATAGATGCATTCACAAAACTGCCCCTTCCTATCTCTGCGGCTGCCTTCACCTCTACACTCCATCTTACTCACTACGATCGGCTTCGGATCCACTCTGTTTACACATACCCAGATTCAAACACTCGACTGTTGGCCGCCGTTCTTTCTCTGTTTCTGGACCTTGCGATTGGAATGAACTTCCTCTTTCGCTTCGTCAAGTCTCCACACTCAGCTCTTTCAAGTCTGGCCTTAAAACCCACCACTTCCCAAAATAGCTTCCCTTGCCTGCCCTTCCTTGTCTGTAGTTTCTACAGTTTTAGAGTTATGCATGCGCGTGAATGACTGGTGCGAAAGCGCTTTGATTTGTCTCTGCACAAGATCCAGCGCTATATAAATACCATTATTATTATCACACACATACACACACCACAACACACACACACACACACAGCACACACCATACACACACACACACCACACACACATACACCATACACACACACACACACACACACAAACAAACAAACACAACACACACACACACACACACACCATACACACACACAAAGAAGGGCTTTGCTGTGGATGGAATATCGTTCCCTCATTCCTCGCGTTTTCAGAGAGACCTTCCGAAGCCCGGGAACTAGCCAGCCCCATGCACCCCCTCACCTCCTCCACCACCATCATCCTGCCCCATCCCCCACAAACCTTGGCGCCAGCAGGACAGGTGGGCACCAACAGGTGTGGCATGGAAGGCACCAGGCGGTCAGCCCTGCACAGACACAGTGCTTTAGTGGACATCAACATGGGGGGTACAACACACAGTGCTATAGTGGACATTAACATAGGGAGGTACAACACACAGTGCTATAGTGGACATTAACATAGGGGGGTACAACACACAGTGCTATAGTGGACATCAACATGGGGGGTACAACACACAGTGCTATAGTGGACATCAACATAGGGGGGTACAACACACAGTGCTATAGTGGACATCAACATGGGGGGTACAACACACAGTGCTATAGTGGACATTAACATAGGGAGGTATAACACAGTGCTATAGTGGACATCAACATGAGGGGTACAACACACAGTGCTATAGTGGACATCAACATAGGGGGGTACACCACAGTGCTATAGTGGACATCAACATAGGGGGGTACACCACAGTGCTATAGTGGACATCAACATAGAGGGGTACAACACACAGTGCTATAGTGGACATTAACATAGGGAGGTATAACACAGTGCTATAGTGGACATCAACATGAGGGGTACAACACACAGTGCTATAGTGGACATCAACATAGGGGGGTACAACACACAGTGCTATAGTGGACATCAACATAGGGGGGTACAACACACAGTGCTATAGTGGACATCAACATGGGGGGTACAACACACAGTGCTATAGTGGACATCAACATGGGGGGTACACCACAGTGCTATAGTGGACATCAACATAGGGGGGTACAACACACAGTGCTATAGTGGACATCAACATAGGGGGGTACAACACACAGTGCTATAGTGGACATCAACATGGGGGGTACAACACACAGTGCTATAGTGGACATCAACATAGGGGGGTACAACACACAGTGCTATAGTGGACATCAACATGGGGGGTACACCACAGTGCTATAGTGGACATCAACATAGGGGGGTACAACACACAGTGCTATAGTGGACATCAACATGGGGGGTACAACACACAGTGCTATAGTGGACATCAACATGGGAGGTACAACACAGTGCTATAGTGGACATCAACATAGGGGGGTACAACACACAGTGCTATAGTGGACATCAACATGAGGGGTACAACACACAGTGCTATAGTGGACATCAACATAGGGGGGTACAACACAGTGCTATAGTGGACATCAACATAGGGGGGTACAACACACAGTGCTATAGTGGACATCAACATAGGGGGGTACACCACAGTGCTATAGTGGACATCAACATAGAGGGGTACAACACACAGTGCTATAGTGGACATCAACATAGAGGGGTACAACACACAGTGCTATAGTGGACATCAACATAGAGGGGTACAACACACAGTGCTATAGTGGACATCAACATAGGGGGGTACACCACAGTGCTATAGTGGACATCAACAGGGGAGGTACAACACAGTGTTATAGTGGACATCAACATAGGGGGGTACAACACACAGTGCTATAGTGGACATCAACATGGGGGGTACACCACAGTGCTATAGTGGACATCAACATAGGGGGGTACAACAC
>NC_134878.1:27622868-27630368 GCF_041734735.1 Babylonia areolata
ACTCACATCCGCCCACCCACCCACCCACACGCACACACTCCCCACACCCTAATCCAACCCCACCCACCCCAGCCCCACCTGTTGCTGTTGGCCAGGAAGTGTCGGAGCAGCGTCATGGCCTCATCGGGGCAGAGTTGCGGCACGGGCAACACGCTGTCGGGGTAGTCCTGCAGCAGCCGCTCCACGCTGCCCGCCCCGTGCTGCATGTCCACCGGCTCCGGGGTCAAGGTCACTACCACCTTCACGTGACCCGGCAGGTCAGGGGGCAGCCAGCTGCTCAGGCGGTCGTCACTGTCCATCAGTAACTGTCGGGGGGGGGGAGGGGTGGTGGTGGTGGTGGTCATGGGTGGTGTACATGGTTGTGTGTGTGTGTGTGTGTGTGTGTGTGTGTGTGTGTGTGTGTGTGTATGTGTGTTATATCCATCTATCTAGCTAGCTAGTTATCTGTGTGTGTGTGTGCACACATATGCACACACACACATACACTCACACACACAAACTTACACACACACGCACTCCACACATACGTACCACACACAGAAACACACTGGTCACCATCATATCCCTCCCTCCCTCCACATACACACACACGCAGACCGCCACCCCACCCCCCCACCCCCACCCCCCGGACCCCCCCAAACACACAAACACCACACTGGTCACCATCATATCCCTTCCTCCACACACACACACACACACACACATATCACACACACACACACACACGCACGCACGCACGCACGCACAGACCTTCTCCAGCCCATCCAGTATGACGACCATGGTGACGTCAGAAGACACGGACGTGAGCAGCGTGCAGAAGAAGGCCTGGAGGTCCTGGAAGTCTGTGGGCACGGCGCGAGGAGGGTCCCCCTCAGGAGACCCCCAACAGACAAGCTGCCCACACAGACTGCGCAGCACACGGGACACGTCCCCGCTGTCGGCTGTCAGCCCGGCGTATCGCAGGGCCACCACCCTGCGGCCCGGGATCAGCTCTGCCAGCTGGGGACAGCATGTGGCACAGTGCTTGATAAATACCTTTCGTTTCAGGAAATGGTTGTGATTATCCCAGCTGGGGACAGCATGTGGCACAGTGCTTGATAAATACTTTTCGCTTCAGAACTGGTTGTGGTTATCCCAGCTGGGGACAGCACACACACACACACACACACACACATACAGAAATATGCACTCTATCATACGCACCCCCCCCCCCCCCCTCCTCATATACACACACCCACATCCACACTCTATCTCTCCCCCCACACACATACACACACACATCCACACTGTATCTCCCCCTCAGGAGACCCCCAACAGACAAGCTGCCCACACAGACTGCGCAGCACACGGGACACGTCCCCGCTGTCGGCTGTCAGCCCGGCGTATCGCAGGGCCACCACCCTGCGGCCCGGGATCAGCTCTGCCAGCTGGGGACAGCATGTGGCACAGTGTTTGATAAATACCTTTCGTTTCAGGAAATGGTTGTGATTATCCCAGCTGGGGACAGCATGTGGCACAGTGCTTGATAAATACTTTTCGCTTCAGAACTGGTTGTGGTTATCCCAGCTGGGGACAGCACACACACACACACACACACACACATACAGAGATATGCACTCTATCATACGCCCCCCCCCCCCCCTCCTCATATACACACACCCACATCCACACTCTATCTCTCCCCCCACACACATACACACACACATCCACACTGTATCTCCCCCTTGCCCCCCCCCCCCCCTCACCTCCCCATACACACACAGCGCCCTCACCTCCAATGCCAGAGCAGACACCAGCTTGGTTTTCCCACAGCCGGTCTCCCCAAACAGCACCAGCGGGTGAGCCGAGGGCCCGATGACGTAATCCCTCAGCTGCTGACGCAGGTTCTGCTGACAGGGGATGACGTCACGGCAGAGGTTCTGGCAGCGGTGCCAGTGCTCCAAACACTCCAGGAGCATCCCTGACAGGCACGGCCACTCCGGCAGACTGGAGGCACACTCGTCGATCAGCCGTTGGAGAACCTCGTAGGTCTCCGTGCACAGCTCCTGTCAGGTGGAGTGGGAGGGGTGGAGTCAGTGGAGTGTGTGTGTGTGTGTGTGTGTGTGTGTGTGTGTGTGTGTGTGTGTATTTTATGTGTGTGTGTGTGTGTATTCATGTGTGTGCATGTGTATTCATGTGTGTGTGTGAGTGTGCGTGTGTGTGTTCATGTGTATAGGTATGTGTGTGTGTCTTTATGTGTGTGGGTATGTGTGTGTGTGTATTCATGTGTGTGCATGTGTATTCATGTGTGTGTGTGTGTGTGTGTGTTCATGTGTATAGGTTTGTGTGTGTGTGTATTCATGTGTGTGTTTGTGTGTGTGTGTATTCATGTGTTTGTGAGTGTGTGTGTGTGTGTTCATGTGTATAGGTTTGTGTGTGTGTGATTGCCTGTTGGATTGGTGGATTATCTGTTGGATTGGTGGATTGCCCGTTGGATTGCCTGCTGGATTGCCTAATAGATTGGTAGATTGCTTGTTGGATTGCCTAATAGATTGGTGGATTGCTTGTTGGATTGCCTGCTGGATTGGTGGATTGCTTGTTGGATTGCCTAATAGACTGGTGGATTGCTTGTTGGATTGCGTAACAGATTGGTGGATTGCTTGTTGGATTAGTGGACTGCTTATTGGATTGCCTATTAGATTGGCGGATTGCCTGTTGGATTTGCGGATTGCTTGTTGGATTGGTGGATTGCTTGTTGGATTGGTGGACTGCCTGTTGGATTGCCTATTTGATTGGTGGGTTGCCTGTTGGTGGATTGCTTGTTGGATTGGTGGATTGCCTGTTGGATTGGTGGATTGCTTGTTGGATTGCCTGTTGGATTGGTGGATTGTCTATTGGATTGGTGGATTCCTTGTTGGATTGCCTGTTGGATTGGTGGATTGCCTGTTGGATTGGCTGATTGCTTGTTGGACTGGCGGATTGCTTGTTGGATTAGTGGATTGCCTGTTTGATTGGCTATTTGATTGGTGAATTGCTTGTCGGATTGGTGGATTGCCTGTTGGATTGTGGATTGCCTGTTGGATTGCCTGTCGGATTGCTTGCTGGTTTGGTGGATTGACCGTTGGTATTGGATTGGTGGATTGCCTTTTGGATTGGCGGATTGCCTGTTGGATTGGTGGATTGCTTGTTGGATTGGTGAATTGCCTGTTGGTATTGGATTGGTGGATTGCCTTGTTGAATTGGTGGATTGCTTGTTGGATTGGTTGATTGCCTTGTTGGATTGGCGGATTGCCTGTTGGATTGGTGGATTGCCGTTGGTATTGGATTGGTGGATTGCCTGTTGGATTGCTTGTTGGATTGGTGGATTGCCCGTTGGTATTGGATTGGTAGATTGCCTGTTGGATTGGTGGATTGCTTGTTGGTATTGGTGATGTGTCTGTTGTTCGGTGTGCCTGAAGACCAGGTGACGACAGGCTGACCTTGAGGTAGCGGTGGTGGAGGCGCGGGCTGATGACCTCCTCGTAGCGCCACAGCACCTGGTGGCTCAGGATGTTGGCCGCCGGCACCACCGCCCTCACCCGCTCCTTCAGCCCCATTAGCTGCTGCCCCGCATCCTCGTCCACCCGCTGCTCCACCCCCCGCCTGGCCTCCTGCGGGGGCTGGGCCTTGGGCTGCTGGGGTTCCAACACCCTCTTCAGGCAGTTGGGGCAGATGGTGGAGGTCTTGCGGGAGGGGTTCATGGAGTCGGCGCAAGACCCGCTGCCCCAGGACGAGTCCGGCACGAGGGCCTTGACCTGCGGGATACAGGTGTGGTCGGGGAGCTCCATGGACACCGTCTCCACCGTGACGTCCTCCAGTGGGGGCACCACCTCCTCCCACTTCTGCCCCAACACCTTTTCCTCCTCCTCCTTCCTCACCGACAGATCGCTGGGCTTCTTGCTATCCTTCGTTCTACAGGGGATGGAGGATATGGTGGATGAGGGTTGGTGGGGGAATGGTGTATGGGGGATGGTGGATGGGTGGTGATGGGGAATGGTGGATGGGGGAGGGGGGTATGGTGGATGGTAGGGATGGGGGACTGTAGGGGATGGTGGATGGGAGATGGAGGGGGGAGTGGATGGGGGATGGGGGGATGGTGGATGGGGGGTGATGGTGGATGAGGGGGGGTGGATTGGGGATGGGGGGGATTGGAGATGGTGGATGGATGATGGATGGAGGAGATGGGGGGTGGATGGGGGGGTGGATTGGGGATTGGGGGGATGGTGGATGGATGATGACTATGTGTGTATACATATGTATGTGTACATAACTACATGCATGTATATGAATGTGTATTGTGTGTGCGTGTGTTTATGTAAGTTTGTGCCTGCCTATGTGTGCGTATGTGTTAGGGTAGCTGTTAGATACACATCTATGTTAAAATGTATGTATGCAGTGTGTGTGTGTGTGTGTGTGTGTGTGTGTGTGTGGAAGGGGGGGATGGTGGATGGTGGGGGATGGGGAGGATTGTGGATTGGGAATGGTGGGGGAGGGGGATGGAGGGTGTGGATGAGGTGATGATGGTGGATGGGGGGCATAGAGGATGGGAGGGGGGTGGTGGATGGTGGTGGGTTCGGGGGGCCGGGGGTCATCTTACGTCAGTTCAGGGAACTCATGGAAGGTCAGCTGTGCTGAAGTCAGGTCAGATCACGTCACGTCAGGTCAACTTAAACACACACCCACACCCACAACCACACCCACCCACCCATCCACACACACACACACACACAAATACACACACAAAAACCAAATCTAAAATTCACACACACACACACACACACACACACACACACACACACCACACGCACACAACACAAACACACACGCTCACTTGGGGTCAGCCTCAGTGTTGTCATGGACAGGCGGCCTGACGGGGGTGACGATCATCTGTTGGAAGGTGGGTGTTTGGGGCTGGTCCAGGTAGTTGTGCAGGTCCACAATGTCTCTGAGGATCAACACACAGCGCCGGGCAGGGCTGTCGCTGCCCTCCACGCCCTTCCACACCTCCTTCTCCAGGTCTGTCAACGTAGTGTTGGGTTGTGTTGGGTTGTGCTGTGCTGTGCTGTGTTGCATATTATTGTATTGTGTTGCATTGTACTGTATTGTGTTGCATATTGTCCTCGCTACGCTCTGTACCCTACGTCCTGTTCTTCTCCACGTCTGTGAACATCGTTTTGTTTTGTATTGTATTGTGTTGTGTTGTTTTTCATGGTGTTGTGTTGTATTGTGTTGTGATGCATTGTGTTGAATTGTTTAGTGTAGTGTTGTATTGTAGTACTGTGTTGTTTTGTATTATATCATGTGGTATTTTGTTGCGTTGTACTGTGCTGGATTGTATTATATTGTATCGTATTGTTTTGGTCGTATTGTACTGTGTTGCACTGTATCTTTTTCAGCATTGTTGTTGAAGTTTGTTTTTAGATTAAATTACTTCTTTGTTCTCTTAATGTCTTGTCGTTACCTATCCAATCATTTATTTCTGTGTGATTTCACTGTTGTGATCTTTTATTTCATTCGTTGTGATCTTTCAATTCCTTTCTGTATTTTCCTATATGTATTTCATATATTTTATCTTGTTTTATGTATTCATTTTTCTGTCATCATGCAGTTGTGATCCTTTATTTCATTTCTATATTTTCATCTGTATTTTATCTGTCTTATTTCGTGTATTCATTTTTGTCATTTCACTGTTGTGATCTTATTAGACTATTTTAGACAATTTTATTCCATATTATCTTATTGGAATCGGCGTGCCATACTTCTGGTTTCCCTGCAGGAGGTGGAGGAATGGTGTGACATTTCTATGGCTCTACCTGACATGAAGATTCTGTCTCCACTACTGACAGCCTTTCTACTCCCTACCTGACATGAAGATTCTGTCTCTCCCTTCAGCAGACAAGGCCCAACTACTGACAGCCTTTCTACTCCCTACCTGACATGAAGATTCTGTCTCTCCCTTCAGCAGACAAGGCCCCAACTACTGACAGCCTTTCTACTCCCTACCTGACATAAAGATTCTGTCTCTCCCTTCAGCAGACAAGGCCCCAACTACTGACAGCCTTTCTACTCCCTACCTGACATAAAGATTCTGTCTCTCCCTTCAGCAGGCAAGCGCCCAGCGCTGAAGGCCATTCGGGCGCCCTTCTGCATCAAGCGCCGTAAGTCCCACTGCACTTCCTCCCACTGCTCTTCCGCCAGGCGTCGAAGGTGTTCGTCTTCCTGTGTCCAGCCCACAAGGCCGCAATGAGTGGCAAGGAGAACCCATGTGTTATTGCTCCATTCTTCTTTTCTTCTTCCCAGTGAAACAGTAGTCAAGTTTAGTGTAGTGTAGTGAAGCTTGGTATGGTGTGGCGTAATCTAGAGTAGTGTAGTGTACTGTAGTGCAGTGCAGTGGTGTAGTATGGTGTGGCGTTGATCTAGTGTAGTGTAGTGTAGAGCAGTGTGGTGTAGTGTGGCGTAATATGGTGTGACGTAGATCTAGAGTAGTGTTGTGAAGTGTAGCATAGTGTAGTGTCGTGAAGTGCAACGCAGAGTTTTGTAGCATAGTGTAGTGTGGTGTGGTATGGTGTGGCGTGGTGTACAGTAGTAGTAGGATAGAGTAGCGTAGTGCTGTGAAGTGTAGCATAGTGTAGTGTAGTGAAATGTAAGGCAGTGTCGTGTAGTATGGTGTGGAGAGTAGTGTAGTGTAGTGTAGTGTAGTGCGATGTGGCGTTGTGTAATGCAGTGCGGTATTGTGCTCTGCGGTCTACTGTTAGCGCCAATCAACAAAAAACAAAAAACCAAACCAAACCAAACCAAAAAAAGCACACATCCAGCAGATAAGCAGTCAGTCCCAAACCGAGCACACCACCCCTACCCATCGCCCTCCATTCCAAACCACCCACACTGGTCAGATCCGAGATGACGTCATCCGGTTTCAGCACGTAGACAGGCGGTATGCTGTTGGTGTCGATGACGTAGAACTTGTCAATGACGTCAGAGTTGCGTGTGTCACGGCCCCGGTCATTATGCAGAGTCCACATGATTACGTCATAGTCTGTGGCCAAGATGGTGGCCGGGAGGGGGCGAGGCCCGTAGTTCTGGCCAATGAAAGCCTGCCATGGGAAACACACCTTTCTCACTGCCGCTTGGGATTCGTCGGGTTCAGTCTGCACTCCGTTCAGCGACATGTCAAATCTTTGGAACAACTTTACACACAGGATGAACAGCAAGAACATGAGAGACAACACACACACACACACACACACACACATACACACACACGCACAAATTAGACATCTAATTCATTTACTCCGAGTGAGGGGCACCAGCATAACTTTTATCTGGATTCCTTCGCATTGTGGCATTTTTTATAATAAGAAGGTTGATTTATTAGCTAAAAAAAAAGGAGCAAAGGGATCAGCTGAGTCAACATGTTTATCTCTTCCATTTTCATTGCATGAAAGTTATAGTGGAACAGATCCAGCGATCAGACTTTCAGAT
>NC_134878.1:27635368-27647868 GCF_041734735.1 Babylonia areolata
ATATATATATATAGAGATAGATAGATAGAGAGAGAGAGAGAGAGAGATTCGAAATAGTTTAATTTGGCCATAGGCACATATACACATCATGCATATCTCTCGTTCACTCATCATCCTGCCCTTCCCCTCATCCCCCTATCCTCACATCCCTCGCTTCCTCTCGTCCTCTCATCCCATTTTATACTCCACCCACTTATACATATACTGATACACACGTACAAGGCTTGTTACTAACATACTCAATACAACGGTGTCTAAGCGAAATATCAGCAATCCATTTTGACAATTCCAGGTAGGCAAAATCTGGACATTTTTCAAATACAATTTCAGATCACACTGAGTCAATAACCAGTTTACCTATTATTTCATACCATTATATTATATCGATTTCTCTTGATACGTCTCCCCCTCACCTCCCTCCCTCCCCTCTCTCCTTCCCCTCTCCAACACTGCCCTTTTCTTTCTCACATTCGCGTACAATTCATAATAAATATGTTCTCTCCGACGAATATACAAAAAAATGAACATGTTCATATATAATCCAAGTTAGTGCTGCAAAATACTCACAGGAGATAAAGCGACAGAAAACTTTTTTTTTTTAACCAATACACGTATCGTTTTGTCTGTATTGGAAATTATGAAAGTACGTAATGAAGTGTTGGTAATGATGTCTTTACTTTAAAGCCTGGACAAACAAAACTTGCTCTTGGTAAGACAGAGTGTTTTAAGAAAATATGACATTAAAGTAGATATCCGTGATTACATGGGTTGTGTAAGATCGATAAATGATTATATATAGATCTAATTAAGAATACTATCAAATTAGATAGAAGTGAATGTAATAAAAGAACGAAAATATTACAAATTATTTCAAACACTGGCAAAGGATCAAGTGTTCTATAATATACTTTTGGAACACATTCTGATATTTGATATTTGGTCTTTTGTCAAGTGGGAAGAATGACTAGGCGTAGTAGTTGTTGTGGTATAAAACAAATCCAAAAAAATAAAAGAAATAGCACTAAACTGGTTAACAAATCAAGATACGCTATAACATTTTGGTAACAAATAAAACTATAAAGAAAATGGACAATGTAATTAACAATCTGTGCACTTTCCATGGTGGGGAAAGCGCTTCAGTGGGTATACACCATTATTTATGGAACTGATCTCACAGCGCCTTGAGACTGTCCCGTCACTGGCGTCGTCATCTCGTCCGCATCCATCCTGGTATTGGAAATCTGTGTTGGCAGCAAAAAGCACAGCTTCTGGTCTAATCTGGTTTTGATTAAAACTAATGTCTGCTTCAATATAGGCATAATGTTGTTAGTGTTTTTGAAGTAAAGGTCGATTCATACCTATTTGTTATATCAGAAAGCAATGAACACAAAAGAAGACTGTTTCCTAGAATGTTGAAGGCATATTAATTTGGAATACTTAACAAAAAGTAATAAATAGATAGAAAAATAAATAAATGAATAAATAAATAAATAAATGTAAAGGTCATATGTGAGCATATCATCCTGTTCAGTTTGGCGTTTGTGGCTTTTACTTTTGCTACGAAAATGACAACTCATACTCTGTCACAGGCCTACAGCCTAACGAAGTCACACACAGACACACACACACTGTGACGGTGGGATCAACTTGATGGAAATTTGACTTTCGAGTAGACTGAAAAACTTAACTCTCTCATTCTAAAATAGACAATAGATTCCGGAGCAAGATCCAATACACCACAGATCTAGGTCTTGAAGTATGATGGTGCAATGAACATGTTTAGGCACACATGTACGCACACATGCACACAATAAACAATCAGGCACATTACCACAATTCTCAAATCATTGTCCTTGTCGAAGAATTTAAATTGATTAATGTTTGTCAAGGCACTAAAGCAGACGACGACATTCTCCAAAACGTTTAGCCGTTTGACAAACTGAAACCGACGTGACGAATTGGCAAAATCTTAATCTACAGAAAACAGAGCTTATGGTCACAAGTACATTAACACTCTGCAGAGATGAAACGTATGATTATTCTTAGAGAAGGATTTTTTTTTTTTAAAGTGATAGAATATAACAGCTCACAGCTTCGGCGTAGGTTGTACGGGAAAGTACTCTTGGCTATCGATGACGTCGACCTAATCCGATTATTTCCCTTGAAGGATTCCTCGTCAACGATTGCTTTGTTTTTCTGTTTTTCTATTATCATTATTTTTCCTCCTCCTCCTCCTCCTCCTCTTCCTCCTCTACTACTATTACTACGACTACTATTACCACTACTGTACTATTATCACAATCATCGTTATTATCATTGTTTTTGTTCTTGATCTTGATTTTACTGATTTTAACACATTTTTTAATGAAATCTAACAATACGAAATAGAAATACTGAACGAATTCTGAGTACCACGATTCATAAATCTAAAAAGGTTTATTTATTCAATACAAACGAGTGTTACCTTGTTACATATGCATATATTTTGCAAAATCATGTTTGCACTCAGCAATGAAATGAATACACGATTATTGAAATGATAATATCCTACACGCACGCACGCACGTACACACGCAACACGTACAAACATGCGCGCGCGCGCACACACACACTCACACACACACACACTCACACACACACATTAATGGAATAACCTTCCAATCATTTTAAAAGATATAACGAATAAACATGCGTTTCAGAAAAATATGAAAAATCATCTTATTAACTGTCCAAAAGATAAACAATAATACAAATCTATATCTATTAGTTACCACTTAATTCATGAAATGTTAAATGCCTTTGGTGGCGGTCTGCCTGTTGTATGAGTGTGTATGTTTATGCGAAACGGGTGGTGTTGTAAATTGGTGTATGTTTACGTGTTTTTGTGCACGATTCTTGTATGCATCTAACTATATTTCCAGTACTTGTGTGTGTGTGTGTGTTTTTCTATGTAGCTCCCCACTTTATCTTTTTCTTTTTTTCAGATGGCTTGATGTAAAATATAAAAAAAAATTAAAAAAATTTTTTTAAAAAGGAGTCGTTGCTTATTCAACTACCATCTTGAAATAAATATTTTGACTTTGACTTTGACACGCGGTGAACCTATGAATCAATCAAATATGTACATTAAATCAGTCAGATCAAGAAAGATTCATGCATTATCGAACAGGATAAAGCTGAACGCTTTTGCAGCCAATTTCAGCAAAGATGTTAAATGCATATGTGGAAAGCTGAGCAAATCTGCAATATTTGAATGTCAGTTTCCAATCGTTTTTACTAAACTTTTCGTAAAGTTCGCTCGAATCCTATTTTTGACAAATTGAAATGTTAAGCTGTAAGGTGGTGCAGGTTTGCCGCGCAGTGTCACATGACTAGCCTACTTCTTCTCTTTCATCACAAGGACTCCCCATGGAAGCCGGTTGCGAAGCAGATTGTTCGATAATCATTAGCTTTTCTTATCATGTTCCTTTTCTTCCAATTAAATGCATACTCTCTCTCTCTCTCTCTCTCTCTCTCTCTCTCTCTCTCTCTCTCTCTTAGAGATATTGTATTGTCTTGATGATATGATTTAAACACCAGTTTCGTTTGACGTGACCGTTGATATGTATGTATAACATTTTGGTATGGCTGTGACGTGCTTGTGTGTTTATGTACACCCCTTCATGATAGGCTATGGCATATAATGAATAAAGTATTCGCATTCGCATTCGCATTTACATTCGCACTCTCTCTCTCTCTCTCTCTCTCTCTCTCTCTCTCTCTCTCTCTCTCTCTCTCTCTCTCTCTCTCTCTCTGGTATTCCACATGAAGAAAACACTTACGAAACATGGCTTCGGTCTTGTTTGGATGTGCCAAGGAGTACTGAGCGCACGAGAGCGGCTTTGTATCTGAATTTAACTCACTCAGTACGGCCAGTCCTCTCTTCTCCTCTACACAGACCCCTCGGATGTCCAGTGGGTGTCTGAATGACCAAACCTTTAGCTTCCGTCGTCAGAATTGTGGTATTCTTTGTCAACATTCACCTCTTCAGTATAAGAGCCTTCCGCTTGCAATATTTTGATGATGGTAATTGGGGTGAAACGCTGTTAACGTCGTCTCTTTCGCCGTTCGTATGGAGAGAGTTAAAGATAGACTTATAGCATGTTACAAACAAAACTGGTACGCAGGAAGAAATAGAGAGTAACGATAGATATAAATGGTTTGATTCATTTAAATCAATATTTCAAACAGAGAAGTATTTTAAGATTATAACAAATAAATGGCATAAAATCTGCTTTGCGAAGCTCAAATTGAGAGCACTTGGACTGAATGCCAACAGAAGATGGTTCGATATAGACGTAGCTTGCCCAATGTGTGGCGAAAGCCCAGAAGATTAAAATCATTTCATATTTAACTGCAAAAGATACGATGAATCACGAAAAAAAAACACAAAAAACCCTGTACCATTTTCAATACAGCTCCACCAGAGAGAAAAGATTTGTTCGGCATACTGATGACAGAAAATGAAGATATGATTCTTTCACTTGCAAAATATGTATCTGAGGCAATAAATATACGGAAAACGTCCATCATCGGTCCAAATACTCATCAATCAATTAAAAATTAGTATGGGTTCTATGAGGAAAAAAGCATAGATAAAAAGGAAGGGCTGTATTTGGATGGTCAATCTCGACATTGTGATTATTTGATGTGTTCGTATTGATATGATGGGTTTTGATGTAACATGCGTAAATATTTATTATACTATTTATATGTAATTTAGTATGTGTTTGTATTGATATGATCTGTATCGATGTTACATGCGTAAATATTTATTATATGATTTATCTATACTTTGTTTTCTGTGTACTGTCCAAACCTTGGAGACGAACGACTGAAAAAAAAGGGCAAATTACCGCCCTGTCACGTGTATTTCTAAGCTAATGACGAAGTGCCAAAGTGTCGCAAATCTCTTATTATGTTTATGTTGTTTCTTTTTTTATTTTTTTTTTTTTTTTTTTTTTTTTTTTGGTGGTTGTTGTTGTTGTTGTTGTTGTCGTTTTTGTTGTTTGTTTTGTTTTTCCCTTTCTGTTCCATTTCAGCTATTTTGCACCATTTTGTTCTGATTTGTACCTACTGTCACCACAGCTCTTCAGCTAATGACATTAAACATTTCAGTGTTCAGTGTTCTCTCTCTCTCTCTCTCTCTCTCTCTCCTTCTCTGTTTATCTATCTATCCGTCTCCGTAAAAGCAGACATGTCTTCATAAAATGCATTAAAAATGAAAACCCAGACACGATATAAATGATACAGGCTGGGTATGGTCCACCACTGACTTCTCACTGAGTGTACAGACAGTGGTGTCACTGCCAGCCGCACCTTCAACAGCCTCAAAGAGTGCGTTTGAAACGTCTGCAGTGTGTCAGCACTGAAAACTTTATACAATTATCCTGTGGTTTTATATCAGTATGTCAGCCAAGACTTCACAATCATCCAGTGGTTTATAGCCCATAACTGCGATTATTCATTTTATTATTTAAAAAAATTAATAAAAAAAAGTAAGTATGCGTGTTTGCCGGTAATTCACTCCCCCTTCTCCATGCTCTCATGAACAAAAAAAAAAAAAAAAAAAAAAAAAAAACTGTTCACCTTACAAAGAGTCCTTTCCTTGATGTGAACCCTTCCGTTACAGTAACTGAATGCGTGCTTCATTCCTATCTGTGCGCTCATATTTGAAGTGAATGCGCACTGTCAGTTGAACAACATAGTCCTACAGGCACACAGGCCAGTCGACACCCCCGTCATGTGACAGACCCTGAAGAAGTGCCGCCATCCACAGCCTTTGATTTCCTCAGCCTTCATGGCTGCCTTGCCTGACTGAACCTGTTCAGGGGGGGGACTTAAGGCCTATACACACCACTAATGCTGCGGCATCGGGGGCTTGTCTGCGGCCTGAATGTATTCATTATGATGCCGAGAACTGTTGTGGAGAAACTAGATATGTAGGTATACAACGTTGTATGTTTATGGTTTATGGTGGTGTAGTTTCTCATTTTAATCGGCGCGCTTGCGCGCGCGCGTGCACACACACACACACACACACACATACTCGCGCACACACACGCACGCACACACACACACACACGCACGCACGCACGCACACACACACACACACACACACACACGCACGCACGCACGCACGCACACACACACACACACACGATTACCACCACCATGATACAGGCGGGTGTCGTGTCTGTCAAAAGGAAGGTGTAGAGGTGGCGGTGATGTTGAGGCAGGCTGTATGAGGGGAACGGCCAGGTAAGTGTGGTGGTAGTGTCTGGCCTGGTTAGGGCAGCGAGGGGGGGAAGGGGAGCGGGGGTGCGGTGGGGGCGGGGGACGGAGGGTTGGGGAATCGGGGTATGGGGTCAGAGGCAGTCAGTGAGGCAGACTCCGTGAAACAAGCCGTGACAGTCTGTCAAAACGTTGTCACCCGTACTCACATCATCATCATCATTGCGCGGCAGAAGTTTTTTGTTGTTTTTGTTTTTGAGGTCTTTGTTGATAAGAGGTGAGGATGAAAGAAAAAAGGTCAAAGGTGACAGGCCTTTTATGGCCACAGGGGTAGTGACTGCATGTCCACTTTGTTTAGAATTCAGCATTGTAGCAGTGACTGCATGTCCACTTTGTTTAGAATTCAGCATTGTAGCAGTGACTGCATGTCCACTTTGTTTAGAATTCAGCATTGGGGCACTGACTGCATGTCCAGTTTGTTTAGAATTCAGTATTGTAGCAGTGACTGCATGTCCACTTTGTTTAGAATTCCAGCATTGGGGCAGAGACTGATTGTCCACTTTGTTTAGAATTCATCACTGGGCAGTTACTGCATGTCCACTTTGTTTAGAATTCAGCATTGGGGCAGAGACTGCATGTCCACTTTGTTTAGAATTCAGCATTGGGGCACTGACTGCATGTCCACTTTGTTTAGAATTCAGCATTGGGGCAGAGACTGCATGTCCACTTTGTTTAGAATTCAGCATTGTAGCAGTGACTGCATGTCCACTTTGTTTAGAATTCAGCATTAGGGGCAGTGATGCATGTCCACTTTGATTAGAATTCAGCATTGTAGCAGTGACTGCATGTCCACTTTGTTTAGAATTCAGCAATGTAGCAGTGATGCATGTCCACTTTGATTAGAATTCAGCATTGTAGCAGTGACTGCATGTCCACTTTGCTTAGAATTCAGCATTGGGGCATTGACTGATTGTCCACATTGTTTAGAATTCAGCATTGGGGCAGAGACTGCATGTCCACTTTGTTCAGAATTCAGCATTGGGGCAGACTGCATGTCCACTTTGTTTAGAATTCAGCATTGGGGCACTGACTGCTTGTCCACATTGTTTAGAATTCAGCATTGGGGCACTGACTGCATGTCCACTTTGTTCAGAATTCAGCATTGGGGCAGAGACTGCATATCCACTTTGTTCATAATTCAGCACTGGGGCACGAACTGCATGTCCACGTTGTTTAGAATTCAACATTATGGGCAGAGACTACATGTCCACTTTGTTTAGAATTCAACATTGGGGCAGAGACTGATTGTCCACTTTGTTTAGAATTCATCACTGGGCAGTTACTGCATGTCCACTTTGTTTAGAATTCAGCATTGGGGCAGAGACTGCATATCCACTTTGTTCAGAATTTAGCATTGGGGCACTGACTGCATGTCCACTTTGATTAGAATTCAGCATTGGGGCACTGACTGCATGTCCACTTGGTTTAGAATTCAGCAATGTAGCAGTGATGCATGTCCACTTTGTTTAGAATTCAGCATTGGGGCACTGACTGCATGTCCACTTTGATTAGAATTCAGCATTGGGGCACTGACTGCATGTCCACTTTGTTTAGAATTCAGCATTGGGGCACTGACTGCAAGTCCACTTTGTTTAGACCTCAGCATCGGAAGGCGGGGCCCAGTCCTCTCTTTCCGCTCTTTTCGCCTTTCCTGACCGAGATAAGGCTGCACACCTTGCCACATAATCACCATGGGGTAGGAAAGGGGGGGGGGGTGGGGCAGTGGGGGGAGGGGTAGTTCTCTACACATTGCCACATAATTACCATGGGGTAGGAAGGGGGGGTGGGGAGGGGTAGTTCTCCACACCTTGCCACATAATTACCATGGGGTAGGATAGTGGGGTGGGGGGAGGGGTAATTTTCCACACCTTGCCACATAATTACCATGGGGTAGGAAAGGAGGGGGGTGGGGGCAGTGGGGGGAGGGGTAGTTCTCCACACCTTGCCACATAATTACCATGGGGTAGGAAAGGAGGGTGGTGGGTGTGGTGGGGAGGGGTAGTTCTCCACACCTTGCCACATAATTACCATGGGGTAGGAAAGGAGGGGGGGTGGGGGCAGTGGGGGGAGGGGTAGTTCTCCACACCTTGCCACATAATTACCATGGGGTAGGAAAGGAGGGGGGTGGGGTGGGTGGGGAGGGGTAGTTCTCCACACCTTGCCACATAATTACCATGGGGTAGGAAAGTGGGGTGGGGGGAGGGGTAGTTCTCCACACCTTGCCACATAATTACCATGGGGTAGGAAAGGGGGGTGGGGAGGGGTGGGGAGGGGTAGTTCTCCACACCTTGCCACATAATTACCATGGGGTAGGAAAGGGGGGTGGGGTGGTGGGGGTGGGGTAGTTCTCCACACCTTGCCACATAATTACCATGGGGTAGGAAAGGGGGGTGGGGTGGTGGGGGAGGGGTAGTTCTCCACACCTTGCCACATAATTACCATGGGGTAGGAAAGGGGGTGGGGTGGTGGGGGAGGGGTAGTTCTCCACACCTTGCCACATAATTACCATGGGGTAGGAAAGGGGGGTGGGGTGGAGGGGGAGGGGTAGTTCTCCACACCTTGCCACATAATTACCATGGGGTAGGAAAGGAGGGTGGGGAGGGGTGGGAGGGGCAGTTCTCCACACCTTGCCACATAATTACCATGGGGTAGGAAAGGGAGGTGGGGGTGGTGGGAGGGGTAGTTCTCCACACCTTGCCACATAATTACCATGGGGTAGGAAAGGGGGGTGGGGGGTGAGGGATAGTTCTCCACACCTTGCCACATAATTAACATGGGGTAGGAAAGGGGGGTGGGGTGGAGGGGGAGGGGTAGTTCTCCACACCTTGCCACATAATTACCATGGGGTAGGAAAGGGGGGTGGGGGTGGGGGGGGAGAGGTAGTGCTCCACAAATATATATACATTGTAATGCATGTATGTATGTGTAATTGTGCATGCACGTTACTGGATGGAAGAACGTGAGCTGTCTGACCCCAGCTCTCTCTCTCTCTCTTTCTCTCTCTCTCTCACACACATACACACACACACAGAGTCGCACACACACAGACACACGCACACACACACACACACACACACACACACACACACACAGAGTCAGCCACACACACGCGCACGCGCGCGCGCGCACACACACTCACACACACACACACACACGCGCGCGCGCGCGCGCGCGCAACGCAATTTGGATACAGCCTACTGATTCTGTGAACGTTATTTGTTCACCAGTTGAACTGACAAGGGAATAAAACTGTCTTTAGTTCTGGGTTTTGAATGTGAGAGACGTGTATAAGCGTCTTCCAGATGGTAAAAGTTGATAATATTTATCGGTGAGCCCTTGGCGCTGCTCTCATTTGATTTGAACGACTGCTACGTTCACAGGCCGTTTCAAACTCTGTGACCAACGCCTTTCGGATCAAAACATTCGCGTTCTCTCTCACCCCTCTGTCTGTCTGTCTGTCTGTCTGTCTGTCTCACCTTCTCTGTGTCGGTTCGTTTGGCCCTCTGTTTCTGTCTCTCTCTCTCTCTGTTTCTTTTTTTGTGTGTGTCTGTCTCCATGTGTCTCTCTGTTTCTGCCTCTGCCTCTGTCTGTCTGTCTGTCTCTCTCTCTCTCTCTGTGTTTCTTTGTCTCTGTTTTGTCTCTGTCTTTCTGTCTCTGTCTCACCCTGGCTGTCTCTGTCTATCCCTCTCTCTCTCTCCCCCCCCCCCTCTCCCCCTCTCCCTTTCTCTCTCTTTCTGAGTCAACCAGTTCAAGTCTCAAGTTTAACACATAATCGTCAAGACATCGAGTGAAGGCCTTTGTTTAGCTGTCAACACGTGTGTGTGTGTGTGTGTGTGTGTGTGTGTGTGTGTGTGTGTGTGTGTGTGTGTGTGTGTGTGTGTGTGTTGTGTCTGTGTGTGTGTCTGTGTGTGCATGCGTGCGCGTGTGAGTGAGTGTGTGTATGTGTGTGTGTACGCACGCGTGTGTATACGTTTTTGTGCGTGTGCTCGCGCGTGCGCTTGTGTGTGTGGTTGTCTGCACGTGTGTTCGTGTGTCTGTTCATGCACGCGTGCACCGAAAACACGAACACTCCTATTCGAATGTATAAGCTTTTCATGTTGCACAGCGCCAGACTACACAATCGACCGCGATATATTCAAAACACACACACACACACACACACACACACACACACACACACACACACACACACACACACACACACACACACACACACACACACACCTGTGACATTTGAATAGCCACAGTACATGATTTATGTGGTGTGTGGTGTGTAGCGGGAAACGAAGAGAGAGAGAGAGATAGATAGATAGATAGAGAGAGAGAGAGAGAGAGAGAGAGAGATGTCGGGAGTTGGGAGAGAGAGAGAGAGAGAGAGAGAGAGAGCCAAGAGGAAAACAGAAAGAAGAGATAAAGACTGACTGTCGTGTTTTGACAACATAATTTGCACTCATGCTGAACCAGTGTGGATGAGAATATCGAGCACAATGCTTAAAGTCGGCACCTGTTTTCCCTTCTAATGCAACGAACTTGGAATCTGCTTAAACATTTAGCCCCCACCCCACCCCCCCCACCCCCACCCCCCCTCCCACGCGCCCGATGTTGTCAGATGTGGGTACGAACTCAAGCCCCCGCCCCCCCCCCCCCACCCCCCCCCCCCCTGCTGTCTTGGCCTTCTCACCTTACTCTCTCCCACTCAGGTTTCAGCATCCAACGTGAACAAAAAACAAAACATAACAACAACAACAACAACAACAACAAAAACCCAAAAGAAAGCGGCTCGCAATGGGCTGTCCCAAATGAACACAAGCCAGCCCGCTATGCCACAGTTAATTTTGTCCTGTTGGTCTACGCGTGTGCTGAGTGGTTTATTCAGAGGGTCATGTGTGTGTTGAGTGGTTTATTCAGAGGGTCGTGTGTGTGCTGAATGGTTTATTCAGAGGGTCATGTGTGTGCTGAGTGGTTTATTCAGAGGGTCATGTATGTGCTGAGTGGTTTATTCAGAGGGTCGTGTGTGTGCTGAGTGGTTTATTTAAAGGGTCACGTGTGTGCTGAGTGGTTTATTCAGAGGGTCGTGTGTGTGCTGAGTGGTTTATTTAAAGGGTCACGTGTGTGCTGAGTGGTTTATTCAGAGGGTCATGTGTGTGCTGAGTGGTTTATTCAGAGGGTCATGTGTGTGCTAGGTGGTTTATTCAGAGGGTCATGTGTGTGCTGAGTGGTTTATTCAGAGGGTCATGTGCGTGCTGAGTGGTTTATATGAGGGTCATGTGTGTGCTGAATGGTTTATTCAGAGGGTCATGTGTGTGCTGAGTGGTTTATTCAGAGTGTTACGTGTGTGCTGAGTGGTTTATATGAGGGTCATGTGTGTGCTGAATGGTTTATTCAGAGGGTCATGTGTGTGCTGAGTGGTTTATATGAGGGTCATGTGTGTGCTGAGTGGTTTATTCAGAGGGTCATGTGTGTGCTGAGTGGTTTATTCAGAGGGTTATGTGTGTGCTAGGTGGTTTATTCATGTGTGTGTTGAGTGGTTTATTCAGAGGGTCATGTGTGTGCAAAGTGGTTTATTCAGAGGGTCATGTGTGTACTGAGTGGTTTATTTAGAGGGTCATGTGTGTGAAAAAAAAAAGTTTATTCAGAGGGTCACGTGTGTGCTCAAATCATTTACAGCTTTTTTTTTTGTTTTGTTAAGGGCTATAACTCTCAAGTCAGGAGGCAAAACTGCACTGCCTCTCCATGTTGCAGCCTTGAGGGCCTCTTGTCCTTTGGGAACCATCCCAACACCGACTGTCCTAAAACCCTCTTGGCCGAGAGAGTGCAGATGTACTTGGGCAAGACACTCTCCACTATAATCAATTCCTAGCCCAGATAGTCGGGACAGCAGTTACCTCCTCTGCTGTTCTGATGGTCATAGTCCCACACGACTGACTATCATACAAACATGTGTGTGCTGAGTGCTGTATCCAGTAGGACTGACTATCATACATACATGTGTGTGCTGAGTGCTGTATCCAGAAGGACGTTCATACATACATGTGTGTGCTGAATGCTGTATCCAGTAGGACTATCATATATACATGTGTGTACTGAGTGCTGTATCCAGTAGGGCTGACTATCATACATACATGTGTGTGCTGAATGCTGTATCCAGTAGGACTATCATACACACA
>NC_134878.1:27650368-27697868 GCF_041734735.1 Babylonia areolata
AGTCCCTTGGTTACTTTGTCTTCCCCTGTGTACTTCGACAGTCCCTTGGTTACTTTGTCTGTCTTCCCCTCTGTCTCCCTTCCTCGACAGTCCCTTGGTTACTTTGTCTGTCTTCCCCTCTGTCTCCCTCCCTCGACAGTCCCTTGGTTACTTTGTCTTCCCCTCTGTCTCCCTCCCTCGACAGTCCCTTGGTTACTTTGTCTGTCTTCCCCTCTGTCTCCCTCCCTCGACAGTCCCTTGGTTACTTTGTCTGTCTTCCCCTCTGTCTCCCTTCCTCGACAGTCCCTTGGAGGATTGTATCAGCATGGCCATTGGAACGTGTTACTGGCCATACCAACACAGTTTTCCGTTGTCACAACTGTGGTGATCCGCTGCTCAGAACGTCTCCACCACGTGCCACGAGCAGGTCATACTGGGTCACGCTCACGTGATTATATCGAACATAGATGCCACAAGTAGGTCGCCACACTGGGTTACGTTCACGTGATTATATCAAACATCGATGCCACAAACAGGTCATCACACTGGGTCACGTTCACGTGATTATAGCGAACATTGATGCCACAAGTAGGTCGCCACACAGGGTTACGTTCATGTGATTATATCGAACATTGATGCCACAAACAGGTCATCACACTGGGTCACGTTCACGTGATTATATCGAACATTGATCTAGTGACATAGTACGTACAAATCAGAACAAAAATGGTCCAAAACAAATAAAATGGAACAATCAAAGTAAACTAAACTACTGAGGAAAAATCGGCACTTTGGTACTTGTCATTTGCTTAAAAAGTCCATGTGGCAGGCGGGTACTGTTGAACAGTACTCAGGAAACAAAGTACATATAATCCGTATAATAATTATTTAAGCATCTGACATCAACACACATCATATCAATACGAACACATAACAAAGTACATATCAAACATATAATGATTATTTAAGCATGTAACACCGAAACACGTCATATCAATACGATGGAGTCTCCCGTCGGACCGACGGATGAGTAGGCAGGCAGGCTTATCTGTCAGTGTGTGTCCTCATATGGGAGAAGAGGCCGATTCTGGATGCACTGTACTTCCTACAGGTGTTGCAAGGGAAAACATCTCCAGAAGTTGAGCCCTGCTTCCTTCGCTCACGCTTCTCCTTAATAGCCAGCGTTCTCTTGTTTTCAAACGTCTTTATGCCACTAGAGCACAGCATCCTCCAGCGAGAGCGGTCAAGGATCTCAGTTTCCCAGGAAGCGATGTCTATGTCACAGGCTTTGAGGTTTGTCTTCAAGGTGTCCTTGAAGCGCTTGCAGGGTCTTCCAAGTTCACGGTGGCCTTCCTTCAGCTGGCCATACAAGAGCATCTTCGGGATCCTGCTGTCTGTCATGCGGACAACGTGTCCTGTCCAGCGTAGCTGGCACTGGATCAGCAGGCTTTCGATGCTGGGGGAGGCACAGGCGATCTGTGAGCTAGATGGTTGGTACATGAACTCGGTCTTGCTGAGGCTGATGGTGAGTCCAAAGCGCCTGCAGGAGGTTAAAACCTGCCCATAATGAATTGCATGTCCTCATGGGTGTGTGCAGCAAGCGTGCAGTCATCAGCGAAGAGGAACTCTCTCAACAGTGCCTCAAACACTCTGGACCTGGGTGGAGTCACCGCAAGTTGAAAAGTTTGCCATCTGTTCGAAACTGAATGTAGATGCCCCGGTCACAGTCTTGGAAGGCGTCAATCAGCATGGCAGAGAAGAGAATGGAGAATAGTGTGGGTGCCAGGACGCAGCCCTGCTTCACTCCATTTACCACAGGGAACGGATCCGACATGTCAGTATTTTCCTGTACTCTCGCCTGCATGCCATCGTGGAATGACGCAATCAGCTGGATTAGGCTCTCTGGGCAGCCGAACTTTAGGAGGATCTTCCACAGACCACGGCGGTTCATCGTGTCGAAGGCCTTAGTCAGGTCTACAAAGACCATGTGGAGCTCCTTGTTTTGCTCACGGCACTTCTCTTGCATCTGGCGTACGGCAAACACCATGTCACATGTTCCACTGCCTGAGCGGAAGCCGCACTGTGCTTCAGGGATGACTGTTGGAGACATGGTCAACCAGTCTGTTCAGTATGATGCGGGCGAAGATCTTGCCGGCGATGCAGAGGAGAGAGATTCCACGGTGGTTATCGCAGGATTTTTTGTCTCCCTTCCGTTTGTAGATGTGGACAATTGAAGCATCCTTGAAATCCTGGGGGACCTCCCCTCTCTCCCAGATAGACTGGAACAGGGCGTCATATCAATACGAACACATAAAAAATACATTGTCGAAATTGACCATCTAAATATAACCCTTCCTTTTTGTCTATGCCTTTTTTCCCCCTCATAGAACCCATACTAAGTTTTTGATTGATTAATGAGTGTTTGGACCGATAGTAGACGTTTTACGTATATTTACTGACTCGGATACATATTTTGCAAGTGAGATTATCACACTTTCATTTTCTGTCATCAGTATGCCGAAATAATCTTTCCTCTGCACTGGAGCTGTATTGAAAAGGGTACGGTTTTTTCGCAATTCTTCGTATCTTTTGCGGTTAAATATGAAATGATTTTCATCTTCTGGGCTTTCGCCACACATTGAGCAAGGAGATGTTGCTACTGCTACGTGAGAGAGAGAGAGGGAGAGAGAGAGATGATGATGATGATGATGATGATGATGATGATGATGATGATGATGGTCGTCGAACATGAAGGTCCACGGCTGTCCTGGATATGGTTGCCGACCTTCATGCAGTCAACTGCTTCATGTTCAGCGGCCAACAACTCTCTCTCTCTCTCTCAGTTCGCCGTATATGTTTCAACTGATCCCATTTTATGACTGCACTTGAAAACCGCTCCATGTCGCTGCACCATCCCCATAAACATACTTAGTTGCCGAGAGTTGAAAGGCGCCCTCCCAATACCGCGCCATTCCGCCTCACATCACCCCGAATTTACACCCAGATGTGTCTTGGCTCGTGCGTCTTGTCAATGTCCGCTCAACTGCTTGCTCCATTCCCTACCAATTTCTCCGCTCCCCTCCTTCTGGCCGCCTTTCAAGACGGGGGAGGGGGGTCCCGTGTCTTCACCATGTAGTGACAGTTATCTTTTGACGTCTGCATTATGTCTTCCCGAGACCTTCAAACTATGGTGGTCTTCTGGGGTCGAAAAACGAAACCTCCGATGTTTTTGGAACGAAAACGGGTTGGAATGCCGAAAGACAGACAGGCAGACGGACGGACAGGCAGGCAGACAGACGGACAGGCAGGCAGACAGACGGACAGGTAGACGGGCAGACAGACAGGCAGGCAGACAGACAGACAGACAGGCAGTACAAAGAGAGGTGGGGTCTTCTAATATTTTTTATTTATTTACCGTATTGTCCATAAGTGTTTTCTGGCTTATGTTAATGAATTCAGATTGAGTAACAAGACATTAAAAAAAGTTGTGCTAACTCTTACTTAAGAGCCAAATATTTAATTTTATTTTTTCCGGTATCAATTAAATATTTAAATGTTTTGGAGAAAATCACTTCTGTTTACATTTTGATGCTTTCATTCGTTTTGTGAGCGTCAAAAGAAGGAGAAGGTGGAGGAAGAGAAGAAGAGGAAGGAGGAGGAGGAGGAGGAAGAGGAGGAGGAGGAGGAGGAAGAGAGGAAGGAGGAGAAAGAGAAGGAGGAGGAGGAGGAAGAGAAGAAGGAGGAGGAGGAAGAGAAGAAGGAGGAGGAGGAAGAGAAGAAGGAGGAGGAAGAGAAAAAGAAGGAGGAGGTGGAGGAAGAGAAGGAGGAGGAGAAAGAGAAGAATGAGGAGGAGGAGGAGGAGGAGGAAGAAAGAAGGAGGAGGAGGAGGAAGAGAAGAAGGAGGAGGAAGAGAAGAAGAAGGAGGAGGAGGAAGAGAAGAAGGAGGAGGAGAAAGAGAAGAATGAGGAGGAGGAGGAAGAGAAAAAGAAGGAGGAGGAGGAAGAGAAGAAGGAGGAGGAAGAGAAGAAGAAGGAGGAGGAGGAAGAGAAGAAGGAGGAGGAGGAGGAGAAAGAGAAGAAGAAGGAGGAGGAGGAGGAGGAAGAGAAGAAGAAGATGAAGAAGAAAGTATTTACATAGCGCTGAATCGTGCAGAGACAATCAAAGCGCTGACAGTTCTGTCTGTAACGTGCATAGACAGCTGTGATTCGGGGGGTTGGGGGGGGGGGGGCTGGGGGGGGGGAGGAGGGCTAGCAAATGAAATGGAAACAGAAAACCCAAAGCAGTACAGCCCCCAGTGTCACGGACACAACGTGAACATCGCTGAAGACACTACTCATTTCTCACTGCGCTCATTTTCAATTAAAAAAAAAACCCACAACAACTGAAAAGGTTCCCCCAAAACCGTTTCCTTATTTTGACACCAATATTTTTGAAATGTGTCTTACATTCATCGAGGCAAACACACGCACCCACACACACACACACACACACACACACACACACACACACACACACACAGGGGTGAAGGAGTGTGGCGAGGGGAGGGGGCGGGGGCGGGAGGGGGGGGGGTCCCGAATCGCGTTAAGTGACGACACAGCAGTTACAAACTTGAAAAAAAAAAAGAAAAAAAAGAGCGTTAGGCATGTGGCGAAGTGCGCTGAGCAGTCGCGGAGCGATGTTGGGGGGTGACACTGCAGTGTAAGGGATGGGCGCTGTGTGTCTTCTTCGCCTTGGGTAACGCTGCTGGCCAGGCCCAATCTGCTTCGTAGATGCGGCGTCGCGTGTGTGGATTTGTCCGAACGCAGTGACGCCTCCTTAAGTGACTGAATTGAACTTTCTTCTTCATCTTCTCCTTCTTCTCCTCCTTCTCCCTCAGTCCCGTGGAGTCCCGTGGCTCCGCCCAGCTGTTCGTCAGATTTCTCCAGGTCTGTGGGTTGTGTTAAATGCCGGGTCTCTGCAAATGGTTGGACACTTCTACAGCAAGGTAACCGTGATTTCTCTGTGTGCCTGTTGGTCAGGTCCTCTCTCTGTCTGTCTCTCTCTCTTCCTATATCTTCTCTCTCTCTCTCTCTCTCTCTCTCTCTCTTTCTTTCTCTTCTCTCTCTCTGTCTCTCTCCCTCTGTGCGTGCATGTGTGTGTGTATGTGTGTGTGTGTGTGTGTGTGCGCGCGCGCGCGTGTGTGTGTATGTGTGCGTGTGTGAAAACCCGCAGCACTGACTGTCCTTCAGGTATTGACGTACAGGTCAGCTGCCAGCAATATGACGTCAGAATATGACTTAGAATGATGATTTTATGTGTACGTGGTGGTGATCAAGGCGAGGTGTGCCGCTCACTCAGTCGTTTGTCGTTTGTGTTCATGTCACTTTATTTGCTGACGAGCATTCGGATGGACCGAAAGAAAACATAGAACACCTTGAAGGAGGCAGTATACAGCGCTGAGTGTTTCTAAACAGAACACCTTGAAGCAGGCAGTATATACTGAGTGTTTCTCAACACAACACGTTGAAGCAGGCAGTATACAGTGCTGAGTGTTTCTCCATAGAACACCTTGAAGCAGGCAGTATACACTGAGTGTTTCTCCACAGAACACCTTGAAGCAGGCAGTATACACTGAGTGTTTCTCCATAGAACACCTTGAAGCAGGCAGTATACACTGAGTGTTTCTCCATAGAACACCTTGAAGCAGACAGTATACAGTGTTGAGTGTTTCTCCATAGAACACCTTGAAGCAGACAGTATACACTGAGTGTTTCTCCACAGAACACCTTGAAGCAGGCAGTATACACTGAGTGTTTCTCCACAGAACACCTTGAAGCAGGCAGTATACACTGAGTGTTTCTCCACAGAACACATTGAAGCAGGCAGTATACACTGAGTGTTTCTCCACAGAACACCTTGAAGCAGGCAGTATACACTGAGTGTTTCTCCACAGAACACCTTGAAGCAGACAGTATACACTGAGTGTTTCTCCACAGAACACCTTGAAGCAGGCAGTATACACTGTGTTTCTCCACAGAACACCTTGAAGCAGACAGTATACAGAGTGTATCTCCACAGAACACATTGAAGCAGGCAGTATACATTGCTGAGTGTTTCTCCACAGAACACCTTGAATCAGGCAGTATACACTGAGTGTTCCTAAACAGAACACCTTGAAGAAGGGAGTATACACTGAGTTGAGTGTTTCTCCACAGAACACCTTGAAGCAGGCAGTATACACTGAGTGTTCCTAAACAGAACACCTTGAAGCAGGCATTATACAGTGCTGATTGTTTCTCCACAGAACACCTTGAAGCAGGCAGTATACACTGAGTGTTTCTAAACAGAACTCCTTGAAGCAGGCAGTATACACTGAGTGTTTCTGCACAGAACACCTTGAAGCAGGCAGTATACACTGAGTGTTTCTCCACAGAACACATTGAAGCAGGCAGTATACATTGCTGAGTGTTTCTCTACAGAGCACCTTGAAGCAGACAGTATACACTGAGTGTTTCTTCACAGAACACCTTGAAGCAGGCAGTATACACTGAGTGTTTCTCCACAGAACACCTTGAAGCAGGCAGTATACATTGCTGAGTGTTTCTCCACAGAACACCTTGAAGCAGACAGTATACACTGAGTGTTTCTCCACAGAACACCTTGAAGCAGGCATTATACACTGAGTGTTTCTTCACAGAACACCTTGAAGCAGGCAGTGTATACTGAGTGTTTCTCCATAGAACGCATTGAAGCAGGCAGTATACATTGCTGAGTGTTTCTCCACAGAACACCTTGAAGCAGACAGTATACACTGAGTGTTTCTCCACAGAACACCTTGAAGCAGGCAGTATACACTGAGTGTTTCTTCACAGAACACCTTGAAGCAGGCAGTATACACTGAGTGTTTCTCCACAGAACACCTTGAAGCAGGCAGTATACACTGAGTGTTTCTCCACAGAACACCTTGAAGCAGGCAGTATACACTGAGTGTTTCTTCACAGAACACCTTGAAGCAGGCAGTATACATTGCTGAGTGTTTCTCCACAGAAAACCTTGAAGCAGACAATATACACTGAGTGTTTCTTCACAGAACATCTTGAAGCAGGTTGTACAAAGTGCTGAGTGTTTCTCCAGGGCCGGTCGCTATGACAGAGATCTACATCCCCACATACCTGGTGCCAGAGAACACCCTGAAGCAGCTGAAGGAAATCGCCCAGCGCTTGCAGCATCAAGCTGTTCCGGACACGGCGTTACCCTCCACCTGTCCCCCTGCACACCTGGATGCTGCTCCATCCTCCAATCACAGCCCTCGTGGGACGGTGGGACAAGTGACATCACTACCGCCGGAAGTGACGATAGAAGCGGCAGCAGAGTGTGTGCCTGACGACAGGGCGGGAGATTCAAAGACGCACCGTCAGACACACGTGCACACACACTGTGGAAGTGCAGGGGTGGACAGTGGTGGGTGTTGGTCACCTTTAGCAGTGGAGACACGGGGGTCGGGGAGACATGGGGACAGAACAGCTCGTCACGTGTGTCCCTGTTCGGCTGTCTCTCAGACAGGCTCCCCCAGCCACCAGACTGTACAGCCATGCGGGCGGTCCTCAAAACACGAGAGAACGGAACATTACCTTCGGTCAGAGTCCGGTTTGAAGAATGAAGGTGAACAGTTCTTGTTGAAGACGCCGTCACAATCCATGCCCCCTGCAGAAGACAGCTCAAGAAAACATGACACGTCTCCCAGCAAATTGTTCCAGAAAATCTCCATGTTTGACTCTGCTGATGATGCTGTGGGAATGCTGGAGTCCTCTGCAGAATCCTTTCCACCTGCCCCTCCACTCCCCAACCACCCCCTGAGCTCAGCCAAGAACGAAGCGGTTCGTGTGTTTCCGCCACGATTCGGATCGTCCTCGGAACAGATCGGCCCTCGCAGCCCTGCCCTCTTGACCCCGCCGAAAACTCCCGAAGGTGAACGGAAACGAGGGGTTCCCGAAGTGTTCACGTTTGATGACCTGGCCTGCACCCAGGAAAGGTTTCGGCAGATGGTGGAGGTGAGCTGTCTGGTCCAATATGGTGGAAAGCTATGTTTAAATGTATCATCATCATCATCATCATCATCATTATTTTAAGTAGTAGCAGTAGTAGTAGTCGTCGTCGTCGTCGTGTTTTTGACTCACTTGTGTAAACAAAGTGAGTCTATGTTTTAACCCGGTGTCCGGTCGTCTCTGTGTGTGTGTGTGTGTGTGTGTGTGTGTGTGTGTGTGTGTGTGTGTGTGTGTGTGTCTGTGTCCGTGGTAAACTTTAACATTGACATTTTCTCTGCAAATTCTTTGTCAGTTGACACCACATTTGGCATAAAAATAGGAAAAATTCAGTTCTTTCCAGTCACCTTGTTTAAAACAATATTGCACCTCTGGGATGGGCACCAAAAAAAATAAAGAATGAAGCCTAATTATATGCAAACTGCATTTACTGTTATATTTATATTTTTTGTATTCTCTAAACTTGGCACTTTGATCTGATATTCTGACCCAACAACAAGAGCAGTCATTATTATCATTTTTTGTTCAAACAGGAACTTCTTTTGCTAAGCATGGAAGTTTTATTTATTTTGCAAACGTTTTGGTGCAGATAGTAAAAAAGGGAAATTACTCTGTAATTAATGCTATGGGACTTAATTTGCTTTAAACTGATCTTTCTCATCTTAAACATTACATTTTGAAATTATGCTCAATACATAAAAAGCTTGTGTGTTTTACTCTCAGTCACAAGTGAGTCTTGAAGGCCTTGCCTCTCTTGTTGTTGTTGTTATTATCATTATCATTTATATTCCTGGGTTGTGGTTTACGTTCACACGTTTATTGAGTCACGCGCTGTCATGTTCAGGTATTGATTTTGAAGGAAAAATAGAGAGGAGGACTCCATTCTTAATGTTCACATGACTACTACAGCACTGCACTGTATCGTTGTGTTGTTATATTCACATGACTACTATAGCACTGTATGTATTGTTGTGTTGTTAAGTTCACATGACTACTATAGCACTGTATGTATCGTTGTGTTGTTAAGTTCACATGACTACTATAGCACTGTATGTATTGTTGTGTTGTTAAGTTCACATGACTACTACAGCACTGCACTGTATCGTTGTGTTGTTATATTCACATGACTACTATAGCACTGTATGTATCGTTGTGTTGTTAAGTTCACATGACTACTATAGCACTGTATGTATCGTTGTGCTGTTAAGTTCACTTGATTACTATAGCACTGTATGTATCGTCGTGTTGCTATGTTCACGTGACTACTATAGCACTGTATGTATCGTCGTGTTGCTATGTTCACATGCCTACTATAGCATTGTATGTATCGTCGTGTTGCTATGTTCACTTGACTACTATAGCACTGTATGTATCGTCGTGTTGCTATGTTCACTTGACTACTATAGTACTGTATGTATCGTCGTGTTGCTATGTTCACATGACTACTATAGCACTGTATGTATCGTCGTGTTGCTATGTTCACTTGACTACTATAGTACTGTATGTATCGTCGTGTTGCTATGTTCACATGACTACTATAGCACTGTATGTATCGTCGTGTTGCTATGTTCACATGACTACTATAGCACTGTATGTATCGTTGTGTTGCTATGTTCACTTGACTACTATAGCACTGTATGTATCGTCGTGTTGCTATGTTCACATGACTACTATAGTACTGTATGTATCGTCGTGTTGCTATGTTCACATGACTACTATAGCACTGTATGTATTGTTGTGTTGCTATGTTCACATGACTACTATAGCACTGTATGTATCGTCGTGTTGCTATGTTCACATGACTACTATAGCACTGTATGTATCGTCGTGTTGCTATGTTGACATGACTACTATAGCACTGTATGTATCGTCGTGTTGCTATGTTGACATGACTACTATAGCACTGTATGTATCGTCGTGTTGCTATGTTCACATGACTACTACAGCACTGCACTGTATCGTTGTGTTGTTATATTCACATGACTACTATAGCACTGTATGTATCGTCGTGTTGCTATGTTCACATGACTACTATAGCACTGTATGTATCGTCGTGTTGCTATGTTCACATGACTACTATAGTACTGTATGTATCGTCGTGTTGCTATGTTCACATGACTACTATAGCACTGTATGTATCGTCGTGTTGCTATGTTCACATGACTACTATAGCACTGTATGTATCGTCGTGTTGCTATGTTCACATGACTACTATAGCACTGTATGTATCGTTGTGTTGTTAAGTTCACATGACTACTATAGCACTGTATGTATCGTTGTGTTGTTATATTCACATGACTACTATAGCACTGTATGTATTGTTGTGTTGTTAAGTTCACATGACTACTATAGCACTGTATGTATCGTTGTGTTGTTATGTTCACATGACTACTATAGCACTGTATGTATCGTTGTGTTGTTATGTTCACTTGACTACTATAGCACTGTATGTATCGTTGTGTTGTTATGTTCACATGACTACTATAGCACTGTATGTATCGTTGTGTTGTTAAGTTCACATGACTACTACAGCACTGCACTGTATCGTTGTGTTGTTATATTCACATGACTACTATAGCACTGTATGTATCGTTGTGTTGTTAAGTTCACGTGACTACTATAGCACTGTATGTATCGTTGTGCTGTTAAGTTCACTTGACTACTATAGCACTGTATGTATCGTTGTGTTGTTATGTTCACTTGACTACTATAGCACTGTATGTATCGTCGTGTTGCTATGTTCACATGACTACTATAGCACTGTATGTATCGTTGTGTTGTTATGTTCACTTGACTACTATAGCACTGTATGTATCGTCGTGTTGCTATGTTCACGTGACTACTATAGCACTGTATGTATCGTCGTGTTGCTATGTTCACATGACTACTATAGCACTGTATGTATCGTCGTGTTGCTATGTTCACATGGCAACTATAGCACTGCGCTGTATTGTTGTCGTGGTCACGTGACAGAGGCTGCAGCAGCTTCACGAGCAGCACGTGCGCCACCCCGGCAGGTCAACCCCCGGCCACCCCTCCTCCCTTCCCGGAACACCCACCCACACACACCCTCACCACCCCACCTCCGCTCCCCCCTTCCCATCCCGCACACCCTCCACCTCCTCCTCCCTCCATTGGCCCCCTCCTCCCTCCTGTCTCAGAGAACAGGCAAGGCAGCACCCCCCACCGTCCCCCCCACTGTGTCAGTTGAGCACCAGAAACACCGAGGTCTGCCCTTTACCACTGACTGACGGACAGTGTGCGTTGTGTTGTGAAGGGGTTCCTCAACTACAGAAGACTGACGATGTTCCCAGGTCCCCTTCCACAGCTCCACGGTCTTTTCAAAGGACTCGTCTGCTCAGACAGACAGCTGCAGAGGCGCCCAGATCACCACAGACATGTGAGCAAAGTGTGATGACCCCGGCACGCTTTTCCTGGAAGTCTCCGCCCAGACTTCCCCGAGTCTCTGGCCCTGACAGCCCACAGTTCCTGGCGCACGGCGAGGTCTGCAGATGTGGATCAGAACCAGACCTCTCGTTCCCCGAAGACCTCAGGGCTGAGGGTGAGGGGGCGAGGGGAGGGGGAGGGGGGAGTGACGCCTTGGTGCCGACAGCAGGTACCGAGCAGAAGGCAGCGGGAAGTCCGGCCCTGTCAGGGGACCGTCAGGAGGGGAGGCAACAGCACGAGGACCCTGCGGGGTTCAGAGCGGGTCGTCTTTCACGGGAAGTGGGGAGGCTGGGCCAGGCTGATGACGTGCTCCTGAGAGAGGGCCACCAGGACTGGGGCACCGCCTGGAAGAGGAGACGGTTCGGTATGACGTTACCTCCCTTTGCCCGCGGGTGGTGGTGGTGGTGGTAATGATAATGATCGTTGTGGTGATGGTGATGGTGGTTGTGGTGGTAGTGATGGTGGTTTTGATGATGTCATTAACGAACGTTCTCTCTCTCTCTCTCTCTCTCTCTCTCTCTCTCTCTCTCTCTCTGTTACTGCTACCACTGCTATTGCTGTTGAGTGTTGTGACAGTCTTGCCATCAACAGTGACCTCAGTGAACTGTCTTTCAGATCTCCATAGAGACGGATGCAGGGATGCACCACTATGCGCATGCGCGGTGATGGAGAGGAACTTGCTACAGATGGCGGAGAGTGCCTACCGATGTGTACGGCGCCATGACAGTTCCCTGGCCGACTTCCAGCTGTTCCGTCACCAGCTGGCCTCCACCAACCACGCCTTGCGAGAGGCCCTGGACCTCCTGTCCCACTTCCGGCAGCTCTGTGGACACCGGAAGTGACCGCTCTGCGGGATCAAGGGCTGGTCTCTGAAATCTACTTTCCTCAATACGGGTCAAAGTGGCCTGGCTCCTTGGTCTTCGGCACACTTGGGAGCAGGCTTCCGTGTTTTGTACGGTTGAACGCACGTGTGTGCGCACACACATTCGCTTCGCCCAAATTGACATCTGTCCACATCCATATAAAAACGAAGCATGTCGAACTCTTTGTTGGTCGGTATGCTGAGAATGGTTCCAGCAACATTACCTGGTGTGTAGTGTGACACGGTGTTTACATTACCTGATGTGTAGCGTCACACGGTGTTTACATTACCTGAAGTGTAGTGACACGGTGTTTACATCACCTGGTGTATAGTGTCACTCGGTGTTTACATTAACTGATGTGTAGTGACACACGGTGTTTACATCACCTGATGTGTAGTGTCACTCGGTGTTTACATTAACTGATGTGTAGTGACACACGGTGTTTACATCACCTGATGTGTAGTGTCACTCGGTGTTTACATTACCTGATGTGTAGCGTCACAAAGTGTTTACATTACCTAATGTGTAACGTCACTCGGTATTTACATTACCTGATGTGTAGCGTCACACGGTGTTTACATTATCTGATGTGTAGTGACACGGTGTTTACATCATCTGATGTATAGTGACACGGTGTTTACATTACCTGGTGTTTAGCGTGACACGGTGTTTACATCACCTGAAGTGTAGCGTCATACAGTGTTTACATTACCTGGTTTGTAGTGACACGGTGTTTACATTACCTGATGTGTAGCGTCACGGTGTTTACATTACCTGATGTGTAGCGTCACACGGTGTTTACATTACCTGGTGTATAGTGACACGGTGTTTATATTACCTGAGGTGTAGTGACACGGTGTTTATATCCCCTAATGTGTAGTGACACGGTGTTTACATTACCTGGTGTATAGTGACACTGTGTTCACATTACTTGGTGTGTAGTGACACACGGTGTTTACATTACCTGATGTGTAGCGTCACACGGTGTTTACATTACCCGATATGTAGTGACACGGTGTTTACATCACCTGATGTGTAGTGACACGGTGTTTACATTACCTGATGTGTAGCGTCACACGGTGTTTACATTACCTGATGTGTAGTGACACGGTGTTTACATTACCTGATGTGTATCATGACACGGTGTTTACATTGCCGAATGTGTAGCATGACACGGTGATTACAAAGGCCTTGAATCCCTTTAGGTGAAAATATGATGATTTGAGTTCTGATGAATAAAATTTCCTGTAGTATTTTTTTCGCTTGTCTGACTTGTTCTTAAGTGTTCTGTAAGTCACACACACACACACACACACACACACACACACACACACACACACACACACACAGTCACACGGTCACCTTAAGTCAGTGCAAACCATCCCCCCCTTTTTTTTCTTTTTTTTTTTAATATAAACAGTGGGGGTTGGGATGAGACAGAAATGGGGATCGGTGGGAGGGGGCGTGGGTGGGCGGGGGAGGGGGGGGTGGGGGGGGGGGGGTCCTTAATGCCCCAACACACACGCCTCCCTTTCCAGCTGAACCACAAGAAGGAACAATCCCTGCCTCCGCCTTGTGTGATCACAGACTGATTGATGCTCTTCGGTCTTTGGGTGCCGCAGTACAGAACCAGATGGGCGGCAAACAACATCAACAAAAACCACCAGGGCTTTGTTTAAAGACCGGAAACTGCCATCCATGACCGGACGTCCTCTGGTGGGATGATCCCAAAAAATGTTGTGTTGGCTGGGCATGGCTGACAGTGTGTGCAATTTTCTGTTTTTCTACCTAAAGGCAGCTGGCTGTCAGTCGGCTCTACCCAGGCAGGGAGGATGTTGTGGAAATGATTCCGTGTTTATAAAAGCGCTTAAAGCTTGGTCTCTGACCAAGGATAGGGTGCCATGTAAGTATCTATAATATATCCATATCATGTCATCATGTTCTCTTGTTCCGGGTGCGTGACTGTGGTGCTGTTAGCTGCTGGACTGGGCTCCGGGTCATCAATTGTGAGTCATGTCGTCATCAATTGTGAGTCATGTCGTCATCAATTGTGAGTCATGTCCGCTGGTCATCAATTGTGAGTCATGTCCGCTGGTCATCAATTGTGAGTCGTGTTGTCATCAATTGTGAGTCATGTCGTCATCAATTGTGAGTCATGTCCGCTGGTAATCAATTGTGAGACATAAACTGTGAGTCATGTCCGCTGGTCATCAATTGAGAGTCATGTCGTCATCAATTGTGAGTCATGTCGTCATCAATTGTGAGTCATGTCCGCTGGTCAGCAATTGTGAGTCATCAATTGTGAGTCATGTCGTCATCAATTGTGAGTCATGTCGTCATCAATTGTGAGTCATGTCCGCTGGTCAGCAATTGTGAGTCATGTCACAGCTGGACACTGTACTCACACACTCACACTATTATTGGTATATGTTCAACAGAAGAGCGCACGCACACACACACACACACACACACACACGCACACACACGTACGCACACACACACGCACACACACTCTCTCTATTTGAATCTTTTCAGACAATTTTGCAATGTATCCCCCACCCCCCACATCCTCCGCCACCTATCTCACACGCTTGTCCTCACCTTTTATCAAACGCCAACCGCTTCTCAAATGTCAGTTCAAAAGATGGCTGTCACCCCCAGAGAGAGAGAGAGAGATAGGCCTTTCGGCACCTCCACGTCACGGACAGACCCGTTAGAAGGCATTCACCCGTGCACAACTGGTGTGGAGGAGGTAGGGAGGGAGGGAGGGGGTAGGAGTGTGGTTGGGGGTGTTGAGAAAATCCGATCGTCTGTGTCTTCTTGTGGCGAGCATGAGTGTCAGTTTGGGCCCAGTATTTTTACGTGTAGGGCTGTGAGGTTTTTTTGTTTTGTTTTTTCCCAATGGCATGTGTGTGTGTGTGTGTGTGTGTGTGTGTGTGTGTGTGTGTGTGTGTGTTTGCGCGCGCCAATTGATTTTTTTTTTCTCCTCTCAAAAAAAAAAAAAAAAAAAAAAAAAAAAAAATCACAGCTGAGAACAGGAGGCGGGTGCTTTCTGGCATCCCTCCAATCGGGTGGCTAGAAGCGGGTGGACACACGTGGGGTGAGCGTATCAGTGAGTGGACAAGGCTGACATCACAGCTGTCAGGTGTGTGAAGTGAAAGAGATGAGGGGTCTGTATGTATTGTGTGGCTCTTGGACGTCTGTTTGGATATGGACTTCTTTTGGTGTTAGTTTCAACATTTTGTGACATTATTTTTTATTATTTTTTTTTTATTATTATTATTATTATTATTATTATTTATTTATTTATTTATTTTATTTTATTTTATTTATTTATTATTATTTTATTTTATTTTATTTATTTATTTTATTACTTTAATAGTTGACTTCATCAAGTTTTTGCGCCTTATACATATTATTATTAGCAGTAGTAGTTCCTTTTTTTTATGTATTTATCTATTAGTTGTTGTTGTTTTGGGGGGGGGGGTTGTTTGTCTTTTGTTTTTTTTCTGAAGGCCTGACTAAGCGCGTTGGGTTTCGCTGCTGGTCAGGCATCTGCTTGGCAGATGTGGTGTAGCGTATATGGATTTGTCCGAACGCAGTGACGCCTCTTTGAGCTACTTAAACTAAAACTGAAACTGTGATACTAGTCTTTGATTGATTCATTGAATCGTTTGACGTTTTACGTATCTGTATTGTTTGATAAATGTTTTGGAGTAAGTGTGAAGGCATATATATATCGGATTTATTAAAGTTTTAAATGTCTATATACTGTTTTGAATAATGTCTTTCGAGAGTGTAAGGGCATATTGAATCTTTTGAAGTTCAAAGTCTCGGAATTGTTTTGAATAATGTCTGCGGTGTGTGTCAAGTGTGTTGAAACTTTTGAAGTAATAAGTGTCTATATGCATCTGATCATATAGCGTAATATTTTTGAATGGCAACTGAATATTTTCATACACCGCATACTGTTTTGAAAGAATGATTCTGCATCGTGTCGGCTTTGAAAAGTGCTTCTGAGACATATTTCTACTCTTTCTTATAATTTGGTGTTCACTCTCTGAAGCAGTGAGTAAATGAATGTGTGTGTGTGTGCGTGTAGCCTGTGCGTTTGTATGTGTAAATGTCCCATTAAACCAGCAGCACACACTAAATGAAGACCACAGTGACCACTGAATGAAGGTCACACTGACCACTGAATGAAGAACACAGTGACCACTGAATGAAGAACACAGTGACCACTGAATGAAGATCACAGTGACCACTGAATGAAGAACACGGTGACCACTGAATGAAGAACACAGTGACCACTGAATGAAGAACACAGTGACCACTGAATGAAGATCACGGTGACCACTGAATGAAGATCACGGTGACCACTGAATGAAGATCACGGTGACCACTGAATGAAGAACACGGTGACCACTGAATGAAGAACATGGTGACCACTGAATGAAGATCACGGTGACCACTGAATGAAGAACACGGTGACCACTGTATGAAGAACACAGAGAACACAGTGACCACTGAATGAAGAACACGGTGACCACTGAATGAAGAACACGGTGACCACTGAATGAAGAACACGGTGACCACTGAATGAAGAACACAGTGAACACAGTGACCACTGAATGAAGAACACGGTGACCACTGAATGAAGAACACGGTGACCACTGTATGAAGAACACAGAGAACACAGTGACCACTGAATGAAGAACACGGTGACCACTGTATGAAGAACACAGAGAACACAGTGACCACTGAATGAAGAACACGGTGACCACTGTATGAAGAACACAGAGAACACAGTGACCACTGAATGAAGAACACAGAAAACACAGTGACCACTGAATGAAGAACACGGTGACCACTGAATGAAGAACACGGTGACCACTGTATGAAGAGAACACAGTGACCACTGAATGAAGATAACGGTGACCACTGAATAAAGAACATGGTGACCACTGAATGAAGATCACGGTGACCACTAAATGAAGAACACGGTGACCATTGTATGAAGAACACAGAGAACACAGTGACCACTGAATGAAGAACACGGTGACCACTGAATGAAGAACACAGTGAACACAGTGACCACTGAATGAAGAACACAGAAAACACAGTGACCACACAAGAGGAAAGCCAGCAGCACACACTGAAGGCCGACGTTACTTCTTCCACACCACACCAACTCCAGAGACCCATGTCCGCGGAAGGGAGACAAATCCAGACTATTTTTTGGGTAGCGGAGCACAGTCAACTCCCTTAAAACACCCTTCCCGTCCCTGTGTACACCGTGTGTGTGTGTGTGTTTGTTGGGGAATGTGATGTTGGGGGGTTAGTGTGTGAGCGTACGTGTGTGTATATGTTCACGTGTGTTTGTATGTGTGCATGTGTGCGTGTGCATGATTGTGTGTGAATATGTGTGTGGATGTGTGTGTATGTTAATCAGTGTGTGCATGTATGTGCAAATGCGCATGTGTGTGTGCTATGAATGTGTATGAATGTGTGTGTAGAAGAAGAATGAGGGGGGGTAGGAGAAGGTGAAGAATAAGACATGCACACATTAAAATTAATTTTGAACAAAAATAGTCTTGTAGCATGCAGAACAGCACTCAAAGTAAGACACAAGTCAATTACTTTTGAATGTTCCGTTTTATTCATTTTTTCCAGTCTGTTAATGGCATTTCTGTTACGGCACACACATTCATGTAAGTAAAATGTAATTTTAGCAAATAAACATTAAAAAATTTCTGGTAATCTGAGAAATATATTATCAATATCAGAAAAGTGCATTAACGATAACATACACAAATATTTATATATATATATATATCACATATCATATCATATACAATAGCAGTAAGGTAAATCGTGGGGAACAGTCAATGTTCATCATCACTCTATCAATCAAATTCTTTTTATGAAATGGTTTGTGGCTAAAGTTCTGAAACAAATTCTGATTTCAAACTACACAAATCCTGGCTAATCCTAAAGCTGTTTTCTATTTCATTTGTGGAAAGATTGGAGACGGGAAAAGACATGCAGAGAGGGGATGTTACGGAATGATGCACTCACACTCACAGTGTGCACTCCTCTCACACATAGATCTATGTCAGGTAAACAAGCTTCATTAAGCTTACCTGCCACCAACAGTGACATACAATACAGTGTGATGGGAGAGTAGAATGAATGAATGAATGGTTTATTCATTTATAGGCCATTGCCCCTTATGAAAGGGTGTCACAATTTCTTCATAAACATTGCATCGTGCATTGAAAAATGACATTCGTTCAGATAATGTAAATATAACATACCTTAATTTTAAGTAATATTTATGTCCTAACCTTAGTAATACATAATGCACATCATGAAACATATTGTATTCAAATGACATTTATACACTTAAATGATATATGATATACGCTAAATGATAACTCTTACATGCGTAGCTAATGACACTCAGTTACGTTATACACATCGTCCGTATGTAGTCGTTACTGGATACACTAAGACATAAGAACAGATCGGAGCTTAAACGATTTATACAGATAAATTGATAGGTTTCTAATAGTTTGTTCATGCGCTGATGCCATAAGTAACGACAGTCTAAACTGACTTGGGAACTTAAAATATTTCAATGGTATGTACTGTACTCTTAAATTATACAAGACAGGGCAGGACAGAACAAAATGCACCTCATTTTCTTTCTCCATCTGGCAAAGTGGACATAATAAGTCAGCCTCGTTCTGCATTCTATAACGATAACTATGTTCAGCAATATCGGAAATGCCCAGTCTGAATCTTGTCATTGTATACCTTAAATATCTATCTAGATTCATTAGTAAATATGTTTTGATATCAGGTATAGTGCAAAAAGTTCTGTAAACATTAAATCTTTCACTATTTTTTACATGAAAGTCCCATTCTTGCCATTTACACAGAATTAACCTTTCCTTGAAAACCCGAAGAAACTCATCAATCCCTTCCACACCTTGGTTAAGCCATACATAACCAAAACCAAACATGAACAACTTAGAACGTATGTTAGTAGCCCAGTCTGTTTTACCACGTGCATCAAGATCGAATAACATTGTGTAGGCTTTGTGAGGTAATCTAGACTCATGCATTCTTACTAATTTTAGCCAGTATTTAATGCACTTCATAACTGAATTTATATAAATAGGATACCTTTTTGTTTCTCCATATACAAAATCATTAGGTGTTCGTGTTTCTACACCCAAATAATGCAAATAAATGAACCTTTTCACAATTAAATGCTGCTCTGTCAAGTCCCCATATCTCAGCACCATACTGTACTACTGGTTGAATTTGTGAGTCAAATAATTTGAAATAAGTATTTAAAGAATTACATTTTAACTTTGATAACTTTTGCAATATGCATAATAAAGCATTTTTTGCTCTGCTACAAAGATTGTTACAGGCTGCCACAAAACTCAGTCTAGTAGAGAAGTAAATTCCTAAGTATTTATATGCATTAATAACTGGCATAACAATACCATTATATGTCCACCTTTCCCTAGCGGCTAAATACCCCCCTTTCCTAAATACAATGATATTACTTTTATCCATGTTTACTTTCAAGTGTAGAGCTGAAGCTGCATGATATAGACTATTAAGCTGTGTTTGTAAACCAATAATAGTTTCTGATAATAAAGCAACATCATCAGCTAATAATAATATAAACAGTTCAAAATAATTAGGCATAAACATAGCACCATGCCTACCCTCTCTGATCACTTCTAATGCTAATTCATTAATGAATAATGAAAACAGAACAGGACTGCAGACATCGCCTTGTTTGACACCGCGGGTACAACTAATATAGTCTGTTAGCTTAGCACCACATCTAATTCTGGTTTTAACATTGGTATACATACTATAAATACAACGAAAAATCTTACCTCTGATACCGTTTTTCAAAAGAATAGGCCACAATAAATTTCTCTCAATGGAGTCAAATGCTTTTTCGAAGTCAATAAAGGCAACATATAATTTGCGATTAAAAGAGAATTGTTTTTGTACTAGTGCCATCAACGTAAACATATGATCAACAGTCGAATAACCCCTTTTAAATCCTGCTTGATATTCACCCGTCAGATTATACTCATTTATGAATTCTTGAAGTCTGTTATTTATAATCGTACTATACATTTTGCTACTTATATCACACAATGAGATACCTCAGTAATTACTTGGGTTATTTAAATCACCCTTTTTAAACAAAGGGATTACAACAGAATCTGTCCAGTTTTCTGGAAAAATACCCTTATCAAATAATGCATTGAAAAGCTTTACGAAAAAATCAGCCACTACATCCCCAACATATTTCAACATTTCCCCGATAATTTCATCTGGTCCTGCAGCTTTACCATTTTTTAAATTTCTGATAACAAGTAAAACTTCTTTGGATATTGGTCGGTTCATGGAACTAATGTCCACAACACTATTATCATTATGGTTTTGATCATTTTCATCTTCAATTATAAAGCTTTCATTTGCAGAAGTCTGTAATTCAAGTAAACATTTGAAATGTCTAAACCAGTCATCAACCGTTAAATCGTTTCGAACTTGTTTTCTTTTAATGAATTATGAAGTTTCCCAAAATTCTCTTTGATTATTACTGCACATATAAGTTTATCAAGTAACAAATCATTATATTCCTTTTCTTTTCTTTTAATCAGATTTTTATACTCTCTTCTTGCCACGCAGTAGGCATCACCATCAGTTTTGTCTTTGGTACGATTAAAAGTCCTCAGTAATCTTCTAGCTTTCAACTTGCTTACTCTGCATTCCCTATCATACCAGTCATTATGTTTATCATGCATTGTTAGATTAATTTTCTTTTTCATACATTCTGCATGCACCTTAAGACAATCATTAAACATGTTCAATGCAGCATTACAATCATAATCTATCAAATATGTTGCACGATCTAGTACTAGTAGTGTTTCATCAGAACTCATTGCCTGAGTGTAAGTACCATGTAAATTACTATTCCACATAAACTTTTCAGTAGTCTGGTTTCCATCCAATGTGTGCATACATGTAGCATTTACTCTGTCTCCAAATCTTAAATATAGTTCAATGGGTTGGTGATCTGATTCTATTCTTTCTGTTACTATCAATTTGCAAGTGGAAAAAACAATGAGAAACAAATCCATAGACATCAGAAAATAATCATTGACACTACTACCTGTTTCTGATATGTAAGTATACTGACCTTCAGTATCTCCATTGCATATACCATTCATAATGCATAAATTAAGTGCAGTACACATATTTAACAAACATTTCCCATAACTGTTAACTACATTGTCTGATGATTTTCTGCTGCTGTCAACAAACATGGAATTACTTCTAAACTGTTTACTGTGTATATCATTCCCATCAAAAATATCCTGAGAAAGGTTGGAAATTCTGCTATTCAAGTCACCAGACAAAACTACATACGCATCATGATATTCAAGCATACAATCAAAAACACATTCTTCAAGTGCACATATACCATTATCAATGTCAAAATAAGTATAGTAAGGAGAACCCTCAGGCGGCACATATGAACACACATATATTACATCTTCAAGCAAACCAAACAATTTGCCATCAATCAGAAACACAAGAACATTTGGGGAATTCGTCTTAATTTCCTGTACATAAGATATAAACTTGTTTCTTATAAGACATATTATACCACCCGAGCGTCTACCCTGTTTGGTAAATCGAACAGCTGGTTTACAAAAAAGAGAAAAACCTGCAAATGCAATATTTTGAAAATCTTCCACAAAAGTTTCTACCAGGCAATGAAATCAAAGTACAAAAGACAGAAACTCTTTATCGTTAACTTTGGATAGAAGTCCATTTATATTCCAGTGCAGAAATGAAACACAAAGCCCATGCTCTCCTGCACAGCCACAGTCACTAACATGTAACTCTCTTTCATTCATACAAACTCTTCCTTTTTTAGTCAGCTGAGCACTTCCACCCCCTCGTTCATCCATTATGCCGCAATGTTCACTGCACCTCCTCTCATTGTTTTCGCTTCCCTTTTGAGATGACCCCTCAGTACAATTTTTCTCTCTATTAACATTACCCTTTTGAGATGACCCCTCAGTACAATTTTTCTCTCTATTAACATTACCCTTTTGAGATGACCCCTCAGTACAATTTTTCTCTCTGTTAACATTACCCTTTTGAGATGACCCCTCAGTACAATTTTTCTCTCTGTTAACATTACCCTTTTGAGATGACTCCTCAGCAACACTTACATCAATCTCATCTGTCAGTTGGTCAAGAATTTGCACTTGTGACACATATTTGAATCCTATCTCTGCATGAATATTACTTCTAACTACATTGGAAGCAACATTACAAACAACATCAGACTCCCCAGTAATAACATTTACATTTTCAGAATTAAGTACACTGACAGAATGAAGCACATGTTCCTCAACGTTAATATTTGCCCCCAACCCCTGGGCCACCGCAGATCCAATGTTTACAATGTCAACCGGTTTTGTACTCACTGTGCTCTCGTCACTGACCCCGCTCCAGTTCACTGATTCAGCACAGCTATCTCGTGCACATTTTACAGTTGTCACCGGTGTCGAGACAGGCAGGCCACCCCCCTAGTCCGCTCCCCTAAGAGAGTCCCCCTCCCCAAGGTAGAACTTTTTCCCATCGATCAGGAGGTGATCGAAAATCATGGTCGCTCGTTTGCCCTCACTCCTGGCCTTCTTCAGGTGTGGCGACAGCTTCTTCCTCACCTCCCTGACTCGTAGAGAAAAGTCCTCCCCAATGAAGATATTGCTGCCCTTCAGTTTGGATTTGGCTTTGAGGATCGCCTCCTTGTCCCTGAAAAAGGTACAGCGCGCGATGACGGATGAGTTGGGCCGGGGGTTCAAGCGGTGGACTCGGTCGAATTGAATATCACCAGACAGCTCCAGTGTGTCCACCACAAGGTCGTTGACTCTACCTTCGCATTCAGCCTGTGTCTCTTTGTCACTCCTTGAAAGACCGTAGAATATGACGTTATTTCTCTTCGAGCGTCCCTCAAGGTCGTCTGTCTTCCTTTCCATTTCTTGCATTCTTTTCTTCATGTCTTCGTTTTCACGACGTAGGTCGGTGACTTCCTCCTTCAGGGACTGGACCTCTTCCTGCAGAGCGGTGTGGCCATCCCGGATGTCCTTGATGTCTTCTTGCATAACATCAAACTTTTCATGCAAAGACTGAAGCATAAACATCAGCTCGGTCCGAGTTGGCTCTGCGGCAGGAGGCTGAGAAGTCACAGGTGAAGAAGTTGTGGTCTTCTCTGTGCTGGCACTGCGACCTCCACTAGACAGACAGGTCTGACGCAAGCTGTCCTTTCGTGGTCCCGGGTTCTGTTCCACGTCTCCACACTGTAGCAAAAAACTGCCCCAAAACAGGTACGTGAGGAGACAACCTACCACGACACCGTCTGTCATCGTCTTCATGTTCAATGTCCGCTGGCGCAAGGCGATATATTCCTTGACTCTCTTGTTCATGAAGAACAAGAAAACAGCGTGGAAACAACCACACCGTGTCCGGAAATCTAGCTGGGCAGATGGCATAGTACTTGACGTAAGTATCTACCAATTCTTGTCTTTGGATACTTCCGCTGACCTGAGAAATTAACAAATTTGGCAGAGCTAATTAAACGCGTGTGTCGCTGCTGAATCTTGCTCACACCTCCAAGAGTAGAGAGAATGGGAGTGGGTAGATGGTGTTGTTCGAAAGGGAGAATGACCCGATTTTTACCCCTTTTACCTTTTCTATCCAAAATTTTATTTTACAATTTTTACAGAATCTGTCGCATGCAGATTACAATTATGTTCCTTTTTACATGTATGTATTTTAAGTGAAAATTGCAGTCATCTCAGCTGTTTAGTCATGTGTGTGTCTGTGTGTGTGTGTTAGAGTGTAACAGTTGTAGTACTGATAGTATGTTTGTCAGTTTTATGCATTGTTTTTTATAATAATGATTCTGTTTTCATGTTTCTACAACTTTTTATGTGCTTTGTTTTACTTTAGGTACTGGATCGTAAAGCGCTTAGAGCTTGCTTATGCTTGTATTATAGCGCTATATATATATATGTATATTATTATAAAACTGTGCACAAAACATAAGTGACCAAAACAACTGCATGCTTATGAAGTCCTGTGTATGCCATCCAACATCAAGAGATGTGTTTCCATTCAGACCAAACAACTCCCCACTTTCTCCGCGAAGTGTCTCACTGACACCAGTACCAGGAAATCCTAACTACCAACATGCCTCTGGTAAACAGCAAACTATGTGCAGCAACATATCACTGACTCTGTGTTCTCATTGTTTACCAACCCATCAAACACATTACATGGTGTTTTCCCACTTTGTCTGAACAAAGTATGCCACCGGCACATAACACAGCTTCTACACATGATAAATCCTACACACTGACACAATGTTAACCTGTAGATCTGTCCAATTTACATTAAAAAATCCTACACACAGTGATACAATGTTAACCTGTAGATCTGTCCAATTTACATTCAACTGACACCACCTACTATACAAAACAGGTAGGCAATACATTTCTGCAGCCCCTCAGTGCTCAGTGTAAACACTACTTTCCATGTCAAGAACTGGCATATCGCTGACATACCACTGCACTATCAGTTACATGTTCCAAGGCACACCATTCAAAGCAAGCATAGCAACCAACAATCAGAACAAAGTATCCGTTACAAAATAGTACAAGCTTAGTATGTTGCTGAAGCCTTTCTCAGCCTGTCTACCATTTCTGATGCTGTTGTGTTCTGACTGCTCTCGTCATCAATTGTGACGAGACTTCCTTTTCCAACATGATCTTCCACAGCTTGAACACAACGTGCACAGTGCATACAATTAACTTTTACCTTCCATTTTCTTTCATACACTTTCTTGGCTCATAAAAAACCTTCCATTGTTGAGATTCTTCATTTTTAAGAAACATGATCTTCACTGCATGCTTCTAAATTGAGATTTTTCCATTAAGATTGCCATTGGGTTCTGTTCCCATCTCTTTACAATCGTCTAGTTAGTTCGGCACACAACTGACAGACCTGGAGGAATCTGGTGAACAGTTCTGTGCGGCGCCCAAAGGACAGACGGGGAACTAGGCGGGTTTCTGACACATGCAGAGCGCATTGATCCCTGGGCTGTTGGGCATGGTCTCTATAATGTCCACCACCTCCATCCCCGCCTCCCTCACCATCCCCCGGGCCCGCTGCTCTCCCCAGCAGTTGCCCAGGGCCTGGGAGTCAGCCCTCTGGTAGCTGACGGGGATGCACATGAAGGTGCTCAGTGAGTAGAGGGCCGCTGCTGAGGGGTTGCCCACGTTCTCTGACAGGTAGGAGGACAAGAACATGTCCACCATGGAGAAGTGACCTCCAGGCTTCAGCATCCTGTGGACCTCCTGCAGAGCCTTGAGGGGATAGGGTAGGTCGTGGATGACGTCCAGAGCCAGGATCCAGTCATAGCAGTCAGCCCATTCCCCGGGTGTGTGGTGGATGTCCATGACCTGCACACTGACGTTGGTCAGCCCCAGTCTCTGCACCGTGCGTCTGGCGTGCTCCACTCCTTCCGGCGTCACGTCCGTCAGCAGGAAGTGTGACTTTGGGAACTGCGCCGCCAGGTGGCACACTGTGCTGCCCGACCCACAGCCAACCTCCAGGGCCCGTAGTCCACTCTCTGCACACAGCATGTGCAGCAAGGGTCAGCTACAGTGACAGCCCTGTACTGCCTCACACATCTCACATCATTATGGCTACTTTGGGGTCATGTCAAATGACAAAATAACAAATACATGCTCATGTTGGAAAAATATATATCTACATACATGCCCACAAACAAGCCTGCAAACATCATAGACATTCCTACCTTCCAACAAGCTGACAGACATGGGTAACAGCTATCTTTTGCACAGTGTACTGCTAACTTCTCCTCACGTACACAGGGACACACAAAAGGCAAAAAGCAGACTGAGTTGCCATGGCAACACTCACCCATTTTCTCCTTCAGTCCAGGAGTTTTGAGGATGGCTGCTGCTATGTAGTCCTTGGTGAAGTCACTGATAAGCTCCATGCCACAGAAAAAGTCTTCATCGTACGGCAGACCTGATAACACCAACCAACACCACACAACACACTTTTCTTGGTGAAGACATCAACAATGTCCATGCCACAGACCTGGAAACACCAACCAACACCACACAACACTGTTTCCGTGGTGAAGACATCTACATTGTTAATGCCGCAGAAAAAGTCTTCATCCGACGGCAGACCTGATAACACCAACTAACACCACACAACACACTTTTCTTGGTGAAGACATCTACAATGTCCATGCCACAGGCCTGAAAATACAAAGCAACACCACACAACACTGTTTTCGTGGTGAAGACATCTACATTGTTAATGCCGGAGAAAAAGTCTTCATCCAACGGCAGACCTGATAACACCAACTAACACCACACAACACACTTTTCTTGGTGAAGACATCTACAATGTCCATGCCACAGGCCTGAAAATACAAAGCAACACCACACAACACCGTTTTCATGGTGAAGACATCTACAATGTTGACGCCACAGGAAAGGTCTTTGTTGTACGGCAGTCCTGAAAACACCCAACACAAAACACTGTTTTCTTTGACAGTCACAACAGCCGAGTGGTTAAAGCAATGCACTTTCAACCGGAGGGTCCTGAGTTCTATCCCAGTATCAGCGTCTGGTGGGTTTTAAGGATGGAGATTATTTTTCCGATCTCCCAGCTGGACATATGTGCAGACCTGCCAGTGCCTCAACCCCCTTCATGTGTACAGGCATGCTGAAGATCAACCACTAAGGGCTTCACAAACACGGAGTCATTTGCACAACTGGCTGCCTACCTCAGTTGAGCCGATTGACAGCTGCCTTTAGGTGCTCATCATTCGTTTCCTGTATCACTCAATCAGGCTTCAGTCACACACACACACATTTGAATGGGATTTTCTTCAGCATTTAGCCAGGGACCACCTTTTTGTGGGTTCTTCAATGCCCGCTAGCTAAGCGCATGATAGGTGTACGTACCGTGATCAGGGGAGTCTCGCGAGAGGAGGTTGCGGACAGAATGGAACCTGGACCCCGTCATGCTGACAAAGGCGGTGAAGAGGGCCGTGCTGTGGAAGGTAAGGCGGTGCTGGGGAGGCAGGAAGAACAGGGGGGGCTGGCCCTCACTGCTCCCACCCCCCTCCACCTGGATCAGCTTCAGGGCTGCCAGGCTGGACAGCAGCTCTCGGACATAGCTGTGACAGACACCATGACATAGCTGTATGTGACAGTCACCATGACATAGCTGACAGTCGTGTGTGTGTGTGTGTGTGTGTGTGAGAGAGAGAGAGAGAGAGAGAGAGAGAGCCACCATGACGTAACTGTGACAGTGAGTCACCATGACATAGCTGTGTGTGTGTGTGTGTGTGTGTGTGTGTGTGTGTGTGAACCACCATGACATAGCTGTGTGTGACAGCCACCATGACATAACTGTGACAGTGACAGTCACCATGACATGGCTGTGACACGACATAGCTGTGTGTGTGTGTGTGTGTGTGTGTGTGTGTGTGAGAGAGAGAGAGAGAGACAGAGACAGAGACAGAGAGACAGACAGACAGCCACAATGACACAACTATGTGTGTGTGTGTGTGTGTGTGTGTGTGAGAGACAGAGACAGACAGACAGAGAGACAGACACAGCTCTAATGACACAGCTCTGTGTGTGTGTGACCGCCACCATGACAAAGCTGTGACAGTTATGACATAGCTGACAGTCACCATGGCAGCTGTGACAGTGAGTCACCATGACATAGCTGTGTGCGACAGTCACCATGACATAACTCAGAGTGTGTGTGTGTGTGTGTGTGTGTGTATGTGTGTGTGTGTGTGTGTGTGTGACCATGACATAGCTGCGTGATGGTCACCATGACATAGCTGTGTGACGGTCACCATGACATAGCTGCGTGACGGTCACCATGACATAGCTGCGTGACGGTCACCATGACACACCGGCTGCATACACTGCTGTCTGCTGGAAATGCAGCATGTCTTCACCATGCCCTCCAGGAGAAGACTTCCCACGTGGTCTTTAAGTTATTGTGAGCCTGCAGTGTGAAGTATGAACTGTGAAGCCTGCAGTATGCAGTGTGAAGCCTACAGTATGTAGTGTGAACTGTGAAGCCTGTAGTGTGAAGTATGAACTGTGAATCCTGCAGTATGCGTAGTGTGAATCCTGCAGTATGCAGTGTGAAGTATGAACTCTGAAGCCTGCAGTATGTAGTGTGAAGCCTGCAGTGTGAAGCCTGCAGTATGCTGTGTGAAGCCGTGTGAAACCTGCAGTGTGTAGTATGAACTATGAAGACTGCAGTATGCAGTGTGAAGCCTGCAGTGTGAAGTATGAACTGTGAAGCCTGCAGTATGCAGTGTGAAGCCTGCAGTATGCGTATAAAGCCTGCAGTCTGAAGTATGAACTGTGAATCCTGCAGTATGTAGAGTGAAGCCTGCAGTATGCAGTGTGAAGCCTGCAGTATGCAGTGTGAAGCCTGCAGTACGCGTAGTGTGAAGCCTGCAGTGTGAAGTATGAACTGTGAATGCTGCTGTATGTACTATGAATCCTGCCGTATATACTGTGAATCCTGCAGTATGTAGTGTGAAGCCTGCAGTATGTAGTGTGAAGCCTGCAGTGTGTAGTGTGAAGCCTGCAGTGTGTAGTATGAACTGTAAAGCCTGCAGTATGTAGTATGTAGTGTGAAGCCTGCAGTATGTGTAGTGTAAAGCCTGCAGTGTGAAGTATGAACTGTAAAGCCTGCAGTATGCATAGTGTGAAGCCTACAGTGTGCAGTGTGAAGCCTGCACCGTGTACAGTATGTAGTGTGAAGCCTGCACTGTGTACTGTGAAGCCTGCAGTGTGCAGTGTGAAGCCTGCAGTATGTAGTGTGAAGCCTGCAGTGTGCAGTTGTAGTGTGAAGCCTGCACTGTGTACTGTGAAGCCTGCAGTATGCAGTGTGAAGCCTGTAATGTGAAGTCTGCAGTATGCAGTGTGAAGCCTGCACTGTGTACTGTGAAGCCTGAAGTATGCAGTGTGAATCCTGCAGTATGTACTATGAAGTCTGCAGTGTGTAGTGTGAAACTTGCAGCATGCAGTGTGATGCCTGTAGTGTGCAGTGTGAAGCCTATAGTGTGCAGTGTGAAGCCTATAGTGTGCAGGGTGAAGCCTGCAGTATGCGTAGTGTAAAGCCTGCAGTGTGAAGTGTAACTGTAAAGCCTGCGGTATGCATAGTGTAAAGCCTGCAATGTGAAGTATAAACTATGAAGCCTGCAGTGTGCAGTGTGAAGCCTGCAGTATGCGGTGTGCAGTATATAGTGTGAAGCCTGCAGTGTGCAGTGTGAATCATGCAGTGTGCAGTGTGCAGCCTGCAATGTGACGTCTGCAGTATGCAGAGTGAATCATGCAGAGTGAATCCAGCAGTGTGAATCCTGCAGTGTGCAATGTGAAGCCTGCAATGTGAAGTCTGCAGTATGCAGTGTAAACCCTGCAATGTGAAGTCTGCAGTGTGCAGTGTGAATCCTGCAGCATGCAAAGTGAATCCTGCAGTATGTAGTGTACAGTGTGAAGCCTGCAGTGTGTTGTGTGAAGCCTGCAGTATGTAGTGAACAGTGTGAAGCCTGCAGTGTGTAGCGTGAAGCCTACAGTATGTAGTGTGAAGCCTGCAGTATGTAGTGTGCAGTGTGAAGCCTGCAGTATGTAGTGTGCAGTTTGAAGCCTGCAGTATGTAGTGTGAAGCCTGCAGTATGTAGTGTGCAGTGTGAAGCCTGCTTTATGTAGTGTGAATCCTGCAGTATGTACTGTGAATCCTGCAAAATGCTGTGTGAATCCTGCAGTATGCTGTGTGAAGCCTGCAGTGTGTACTGTGAATCCTGCAGTATGCTGTGTGAAGCCTGCAGTGTATACTGTGAATCCTGCAGTATGCTGTGTGAAGCCTACAGTATGTACTGTGAATCCTGCAGTATGCAGTGTGAAGCCTGCAATGTAGTGTGAATCCTGCAGTGTGTACCGTGCTGTGAAGCCTGCAGTGTGTAATGTGAAGCCTGCAGTATGTACTGTTAAGCCTGCAGTATATACTGTGAATCCTGCAGTATGTACTGTGAAGCCTGCAGAATGGTGTGTGAAGCCTGCAGAATGGTGTGTGAAGCCTGCAGCATGCTGTGTGAAGCCTGCAGCATGCTGTGTGAAGCCTGCAGTATGTACTGTGAAGCCTGCAGTATGCAGTGTGAAGCCTGCAGTATGTACTGTCAATCCTGCAGTATGTGGTGTGACTCCTGCAGAACGCAGTGTTAATCCTGCACAAGACTCCTACCGTTCCTTAAGGCAGGCGAGGTCAGCCAGCTGTTGGGAAGTCAGGGGCTGGGAGGCCTCCATCAGTGCCTTCACCAGCCCGGTCTGCACGGCCAGGGACATGGCCATGGACACACACCCCCCTGTGAACACCCCGCCTGCTATCTGGCCGTACGTCTGCTCGTCAGGAATGCCGTCTGTAACACACACACACACACACACACACACACACAGAGTCTTGATTTAACAGATAGGATATTAACTACGATCTTAATGCAGATGACAACTACAGTAATAATAAAATTACCCCTAAATGCTGTAACAAATGGAATGATTTGTTGCAACTGTACATTAACTGGAAAGTCCGAAACAGACAGTTCACAAAATACACAAAATAAGTGATGTAAACTTAAAATGGTTTCAAATAATACTTCATAGGATTACTGCAACAAACAGATCATTGAAACAGATGAATATCTCTGATAATTTGGAGATATGAGACTGTGCAGAGATTTTGGAATGCTTTACAAACTGAAAATAACAAATTCAAAAATGTATACAGTGCCCAATTATGTGAAGAATTGGTTTTATTTGGAAACTCACATTTACTACAGATGACATTTTTGATTTTATTATTTTACTTGCCAAAAACTTTTTGTACAAATGCGAATTCAATAAATAATCACCACAACTCAACAGCTCAGATACAGACACAAAATCTAAGAACATGCATCTTATCTACTGATGAACCATCATGCTTTCCCTACAAAGTGGAACAGTTACCTTCCAATTATGGAAACTGTTTCCTAATCACAGTTTTGCCTGTTCCATAGTTACTATTCCGTATATTAGTCCTTACTTGTACTAGCAGGTTTTTAGTTTTATTGCTCTTTATTATGATATTACAATGCCACCACTTGCTTTTGCCTCATCCTTGATGCCATTACTTTAACAGCTGACATAACTGATGATATTGCTATGTTAGAACTGGTCTCTTATTAATATCATCTTAAATCATCATCACTACTGCAATCAATAATGTGTAAACACTGATTGATTGAATGATTGGACAAGTTTGTTTTGTTTTTTTGTGGTTTTTTTCTCATTTTTTGTTTTGTTGTTGGATGTTGTTGCTGCTTTTTAAATTTTACTTTTGATTTTGTCTTGGTTTTCTGGGGGCTTTTTTTTTTCTTTTTTTTTTTTGCGCTGTAGTGAATGCTACTGTTCATTTTATACTGTTTGTTCATACTGTTCTATGTATTGTATACATGTCTTTGCAAAAATTTGTTTAAAGTTAAAAAAAACAAAAAACAGTATTCAGATGACAATAAACTGAGGTCCCGTGTGCAGCACGCATGAAGCGCACGTTAAAGAACACTCTGCAGCAAAACGGTTTTCCCTGACAAAATTCTGTAGAAAAATCCACTTCGATAGGAAAAACAAATACATCTGCAGGCAGAAAAAAAGAAAAGAAAAAAAGGTGGCTCTCGCAGTGTAGCGACGCGCAATACAGTACAATAACAAGAACACCGTCATAATCATGGTGATAACATGAGTAACAATGATACTAAAATAAGTGATGATAATTGATATGATCATGATAAATGTTATTTTTATGACACACAAAATCTTGCAAAAGAATACACTGCATCCTCTTCCGTCCAGACGGATGCACACATGCGCACGCACGCACGCATGCACACACACCCACCCTGAGCGCCGTTCTCATGTACTAACCGTTTGCAGCCATTATTTCACTGTTGCTGCTGCAGCTGTCTTTGCTGTTTTTGCTGTTGTTGTTGTTGTTGTGTGGCAGCTGTCTTCCGGCCTTCAGCTGAAATATAGACATGGTGTCAGACTTTGTTGGTCTGCTGACTTGCACACAAAGATATGGTTTTCTAAACACATCGATCACGCACATCGATCTCATTTATATGAACAGCTGAGTTAACAAAATGAGACTGTTCCATTACGTTAAAAAACAACAACAAAAACACATCGAATTAGACATATGATGCGGGCATGTTACGCCAATGATTGGGGGAACTGACATTCTAAGTGGCCATGTCAAGCTAATCATTAGGGGAACGGACATTTGAAGTGGACATGTTATGGTAATTATTGGGGGATGGTCAGAAAAAAAATAAACCCAGCAAATTGCCATGAGACCTTCAACGACTCAAACCCGCAACGATTCACTTCTGTAACAGATGTTTTTGTTTGAACAGGTTGAAGCAGTTGAACAGGTGCAAAAGAGAGCAATTAAAATGATAACAGAGTTAAGAGATTTGGACTACCAAACCGTTTGAGACAACTAAACTTGCATTCACAAAAATACAGAAGATATAGAGGAGACATGATACAAGTATTCAAAATAATAAAATGGTTGACACTGACCCCTGCACCTTCTTTTCTACTAACAAACTCCATGTTACCAGAAGTTCAAATACTAACCTTTTCACAAAATTTGGCAGAACAAATATTCATAAGTTTTCTTTTAGCTTTAGAGCAGTTAAAGGATGGAATGCACTGGATTCAACAAAAACAGCAAAAACTCTTGACCAGTTCAAGAATCTTCTAGACAATGACTCTAAATCATTTTATTTTGAACCATTCGATTTTGATGAATGAACATTTAAAAAATTTCATACGCATGTACGCAACCCAAAACTATTTCTATATTAAGATGGGGCGTTGAAAAACCAAAAACCATGAACCTTGAACTTTTGGGCGTTGAAGCCTTCTTCAGGCTAGTTCGCCTCTCCTTGGTGGCTACAGCACTGGTTTGTAGCATGCGTGGCAAGCAGCACTGTAGCTGAGTTACTGCAGGCAGGTTGGTTCGTACACACTAGGCAACTGTTGCCAGTGCGCGTCCAGCCTGGACTTGAAGCAGTTTAGGGTAGGGGCTTAAAAAAAATATTAAAAAAATAAAAAGTCCCAAATTCTGTACCTGTTCCTGTACCTGTTTTGTCCGAACACAGTGACGCCTCCTTCGGTAACTGAACTAAACTGAACTGAGCTCACACTCGCTCGGAGAAGTAGTCGAAGATACACAGCTGGGTGAAGCTGACGAATGCAATGGAAGATTTCTCACATGCAGTCTCCGCGGATACCCCCACACGTAGTCTATTGCGTTGAGTCAGACCCACCAGTCGTCCTGTCTAGATCCTGACGGGAAGAGTGAAAACGAATAAGTGGGTGACCTTGAACTTGATAGTTGATCCACACTTGATCTGCACATGTTGACATGCACACATGACCCAGGCAGGTCGCGTTGAGCAGACGACACTTACTGTAAACAGGTAACAAACACACAACCATTTCAAGAGCACAGCTCGTCTCTTGACATTGCTTCAGGCTAGCTTCAAGTCAAACCCAATGTTGGCAACCACCCCCCCCCCCCCCCCCCCCCGCCCCCCTAACGCCGGTTCACTTGTTTTTTTTCCAGATGCCCCCTGCTGAAATGGAAAAGGACGGAAAAAGCCGGGAACGCGGAAGGGTGCAAGGGATGAGACGAGCTGCGATTGCACAACAGATTGGTTCCGAAACGTTCCGAGACCGACCGAAACCTACCGAGACCTTCGAGGATTTGTCCGAACGCAGTGACGCCTCCTTGACCTACTGAAACTGAAACTGAAACTGCCGAGACCAAGCGGCCTTGCCGACAGCCGTGTGACATGGGTTCTGAGCAAAAGGTGCAAGTTACAGCGGGAAAATTACTGTCACCACAGTCAGGTTTCTATTTTTGTCAATGGTCAGCAGGTGCATTGGTGGTTTGTATTTAGTGTGGTGTTGCTGTGCCTTACTTTTGTGCCCCTGTCTTCTTTACAGCTTAACTGTAGCGTATATAGATTTGTCCGAACGCAGTGACGCCTCCTTGAACTGCTGAAACTGAAACTATTTAGTGTGGTGTTGCTCTGTCTTTACAGGTTAACTGTATTTAGTGTGGTGTTGCTCTGTCTTTACAGACTAACTGTATTTAGTGTGGTGTTGCTCTGTCTTTACAGGTTAACTATTTAGCGTGGTGTTGATCTGCCTTTACAGGTTAACTATTTAGTGCGGTGTTGCTCTGCCTTTACAGGTTAACTGTATTTAGTGTGGTGTTGCTCTGCCTTAAGTTAACTGTATTTAGCGTGGTGTTGCTCTGCCTTTACACTGAGGTTATTTAGTGTGGTGTTGCTCTGTCTTTACAGGTTAACTGTATTTAGCGTGGTGTTGATCTGCCTTTACAGGTTAACTGTATTTAGCGTGGTGTTGCTCTGCCTTTACAGGTTAACTGTATTTAGCGTGGTGTTGCTCTGCCTTTACAGGTTAACTGTATTTAGCGTGGTGTTGCTCTGCCTTACTTCTGTGCCCCTGTCTTCTTTACAGGTTAACTGTATTTAGTGTGGTGTTGCTCTGTCTTTACAGGTTAACTGGATTTAGTGTGGTGTTGCTCTGTCTTTACACGTTAACTGTATTTAGTATGGTGTTGCTCTGCGTTTCTGGCTATGTAAGTAAGCACGCCAGCATCTGCCTTTCTGGCTATGTAAGTAAGCACGTCAGAAAGTGAGTAAGCAAGTAAGTGTGCAGCTGGTTGGATAGGGTTCTCTCACCACATCAGTCCAGGTTCTTTTTCAAGTCTATCGAGGACGGGGAACGTGTCGGGATATGTGGAAGGGAACAGGAGAGCGTGGGGTTAAACGACAAGGGGCTGTACTCGTACAAGGAGTGGGGAGGGAGGAGTGAATAAATAAATAAATACCATGTGGACAAAACAACAAAGTCCTCATAAGCAAGCGTACAAAGTCCTCGTAAGCAAGCGTACAATAATGCATATCAAACTCCATTCCTTCACGCACTCCAAACATCACATTGCCAAATATCGCACATGGATCTACAATTGTTGCAAATGAATATGTAAAAAGACGAAAATATCCCATTGATTGAATTGAGCGATTGCTTTCAACCACCAAGATTCCCAGTTCATGATAGTCTAACTTCTCAAAGAGGAATATAAATTCTAGAAACCTCTGAACGTGAGTTGAGGTTACATTTCAGTCAAGATTAAACTCGATTATTCGAAATAATTACAAATCCGTTCAAATGCATTAAATGTAAATTCACAGAATAATATCAATAAGGAAATACCAATAGCATTTATATTTTGGTTCCAGTTCTAAATGCTAGAAATGTTTACTTTCATTGTAATATATTTCACTCACCCAATCAAGTCGACAGAGGCCCACACACACTGATGGTGCCTTTCCTCTTTCTAGCTAACTGAGAACTGACGAAATTACAGCTACTGGTTCTACAAGGAAAGGTAGGAAAACACACATTGTAAAAAACGTTTCAAGATGCAGCACATCCATCCTACATGAATAATATATTGCAATCACACAAAAGCATGAATCATGCTAACTCTAACAGGGACAGAACCTACGCACGCATGCACACACACACACACACACACACACACACACACACACACACACACATTCTCTCTCTCCCTCTCTCTCTCTCTCTCTCCCTCCCTCCCTCCCTCTCTCTCTCTCTCTCTCTCTCTCTCTCTCTCTCTCCCAAGAATTGACTTGTTCAAATCCAGTCTGGTCTACTCAGGCGCCACCTTATGGAACTCACTCCCAGAAACAGTTAAACAACACCATTGCCCAACCACCTTCAAAAAACATTGCCTGTCCCACCTCATGCCATAATGTGTAATGTAAATCGTTCATTTCTAATAATGATACTGTTTGTGAAATGTGTATGGTTGACTGATAACCTCCCTCACCCTCCATCCCCCACTCTGATCTGTAGTGCGATGTGTGTTGTGTGTTTGTTCCTTTCATTTTGGTCATTTTGTTCAATTTTCCTATACATTTTACTAACACCATACTTGTACCTGTACACCGTGTGTGTGTGTGTGTGTGTGTGTGTGTGTGTGTTTGTTGTTGTTGTTGATTTGTTGTTTTTTTTTGTTTTTTGTTTTTTTTGGGGGGGTTGTTTTTTAATTTATTTTAATTTAATTTTTGTTTATTTTATTTTATTTTTTGAAAATTTTTGTTCTTCCCTGTTATGTATCTCTACTAACACCATGCTTTCATGTTTCATTTTATTTACTATTGTATAGTGTAGACCCCTATTCAGGGCGGGGACTGGATGGAAAAAAGCACACCAGTGCTTATCTATTATCCTCGAATAAAGAATTTTGTCTTCTCTCTCTCTCTCTCTCTCTCTCTCTCTCTCTCTCTCTCTCTCTCATTCATTCATTCATTCATTCTCTCTCTCTCTCTCTCACACACACACACACACACACACACACACAAAGCTGGGCAAAGAGTACAATTTCACCCTGTTACAAGTGAAACAATGTTTACTGGTCAGTCAGTTAGTAAATAAACAAATAAGCAAGAAAATTCTGCGCTCTCCCCGAGTCTGTCTCTGTCTCTGTCTGTCTGTCTGTCTCTTTGTGTGTGTGTGTGTGTGTGTGTGTGTGTGTGTGTGTGTGTGCGTCTCACACACACACACACACACACACACACACACAACACACATACACACACACACACGTGCGTGCGCCCGCGCGCGTGCACTCACACATTCTTCACACATACTCTCTCTGTGCAAAATGTGTAAGAAGTGCCTTTGGCTGCATTGCCTGTGTGCAAAGTAAAAGTATTGATGGTGTTTCCACACTGCATCAACCCCCTCTCACTCTGAACTCAGCGGATAAATATAGAATATGCCATCAAAATCACACACACACACACACACACACACACACACACACACACACACACACACACACACACACACACACACACAAGAAGGTGGAAAAGCAATACATTTTTAAGTCAATCATGTGACACTATCAGAAATACCCGCTAGGACAGTTTTAAGGGGGGAAGGTTGGTAACAACCCTGTGGCGGTGCTGACAGTCTTTCTGTTTGGTTCCGTAGCTCAGCCCAGTCGCTAATCCTGCCGTCAATCCGATCAGACTGTACCCGGGGTGGCCGAGAGTGGATTAACGCGGTGCTGTGGGGTGGATTAGTCACAGTTCCCTGATCGTAGTCCGTGTGGACGAGTGGCTGCAATCTGTGCCTTAATCTGGGCTGGGCGTCAGGCCTACTGTCTCACAGGGAGGGGAACTGCACAACGGAGGATTCGGATTGATGCAGTGTGTGTGTGTGTGTGTGTGTGTGTGTGTGTGTGTGTGTGTGTGTGTGTGTCTTTCTGTCTCTCCCCCCCTCTCTTCTTCCCTCTGTCTTTTTCTCTCCCCCCCCCCCCCACCCCCCACCCCGCTCTCCCGTTTCTATCGCTTCCTCTCTCTGTCTTCCCCCCCTCTCTCTCTTTGTCTCTCTCTGTCTCTCTCTCTCTCTCTCCCCCCCCCTCTCTTTCGCGGTCTCTCTCCTTCTCTCCCGCTGTCCCCCTTTCTCTCGCTCTATCTCTCTGGCGACAGGAAAACATTGTCACAGCCTTCTGCATTGGGATGCTTCATCCACACAGCATCCAACATCGCACCACTCTGGTCCAGTTTTATCGCTGGGCTGACAAAATGGCTGTGCTGGGCAACAGGGACCTTAGAAACAGTCTTAGAAACAGTGGAATACGTAGTAGTAGTAGTAGTTCTCAATCGTCTTTCCACTTTAATTGATACTAGACGAATGTGGAATACGTGTGGTGTCTTATCTCACATCACGTCAAATGGAGATGGTGGAACTCATCATGGACTTGTCAGGACTGTCTGTATCCACAATGGATCTCATGTCACGTCAAAGGGAGATGGTAGAACTCACAGTACACTTGGCAGGACTGTCTGTATCCACAATGGATCTCACGTCACGTCAAAGGGAGATGGTAGAACTCACAGTACACTTGGCAGGACTGTCTGTATCCACAATGGATCTCACGTCACGTCACAGGGAGATGGTAGAACTCACAGTACACTTGGCAGGACTGTCTGTATCCACAATGGATCTCACGTCACGTCACAGGGAGATGGTAGAACTCACAGTACACTTGGCAGGACTGTCTGTATCCGCAATGGATCCTACCTCACGTCACAGGGAGATGGTAGAACTCACAGAACACTTGGCAGGACTGTCTGTATCCACAATAGATCTCACGTCACGTCACAGGGAGATGGTAGAACTCACAGAACACTTGGCAGGACTGTCTGTATCCACAATGGATCCTACCTCACGTCACAGGGAGATGGTAGAACTCACAGAACACTTGGCAGGACTGTCTGTATCCACAATGGATCTCACGTCACGTCACAGGGAGATGGTAGAACTCACAGTACACTTGGCAGGACTGTCTGTATCCACAATGGATCTCACGTCACGTCACAGGGAGATGGTAGAACTCACAGTACACTTGGCAGGACTGTCTGTATCCACAATGGATCCTACCTCACGTCACAGGGAGATGGTAGAACTCACAGAACACTTGGCAGGACTGTCTGTATCCACAATGGATCTCACGTCACGTCACAGGGAGATGGTAAAACTCACAGTACACTTGGCAGGACTGTCTGTATCCACAATGGCAAACTGCACCTCAGGGACAAACAGCAAGCTCCCTTCAGAGACAACGGCGATGAGTGACGCTACTCTTGAAGTCCCGGCCCTAACTCCACAGCATTGATAATAGAACTGGGGCAATATTGGAAAGGTCTGACCATTGGTTTCTTGTGTGTGTGTGTGTGTGTGTGTGTGTGTGTGTGTGTTTCTCTCTCTCTCTCTGTCTCTATCTATCTGTCTACCTAACTATCTCTGTCTCACTCTGTCCCTCTCTGTTTCTGCTTGTCTCTCCTTGACTCTGTCTCCACCTCTCTCACTATCTCTTTGTATGTGTCTCTCTGTCTGTTTCTTTCTCTCACTCCCTCTCCCTCTCTCTCTCTCTCCCTTTCTCTCTCTCTCACACCCACACATTCTCTCCCTCCCTCCCCCTCTCTCTCTCTCTCTGGTTTCATGGTGTGATTGTTGATTAATCAGAGTGCCTGATTTGGGTCCACAGCCCTATGCACGCCTGGATGACCACGAGGAACGCTGTGAGAGACTGGAGACTGAAGGAGTGAACTGGTCACCGGCAACGGCCCACAACCCGCCCTGGTTACCACTCTGTGCCGCCAGGCCCCGAGAACATGGCCGACATCTGGGTATGAGAGGATGCCTGGTGGTTTCTCTGGAGCCGCTGGAACACACCTGTGATAGTCTCTGGTGGGATATATATATATATAGCTGTGATAGTGTCTGGTATATAGCCGTGATAGTCTCTGGTGGGATGTATACCTGTGATAGTCTCTGGTGGGATGTATACCTGTGATAGTCTCTGATGGGATATACCTGTGACAGTCTGGTGGGATACATACCTGTGATAGTCTGTGGTGGGATATACCTGTGATAGTCTCTGGTTGGGGTATACCTGTGATAGTCTCTGGGATATACCTGTGGTAGTCTCTGGTGGGATATACCTGTGATATTCTCTGATGGAAAACACCTGTGATTGTCTCTGGTGGAATACATCTGTAATTGTGATTGAGTTTCATGTGGATGGATTTTGGTTTTGCTGAGTGTGTGTGTGTGTGTGTGTGTGTGTGTGTGTGTGTGTGTGTGTGTGTGTGTGTGTTTGTGTTTCTCGTATGAATGTCTATCTCAATCTTTGATGATTTGTTGTGAGGAGATGGTGTCTTTATGATGTGAAATACTGAATGTGAACAAACCAATTTACGTGCCTTTTCTGTCTCAGTCTGTCTGTATCTCTCTGTGTCTGTCTCTGTCTGTCTGTCTGTCTGTCTGTCTGTCTCTCTCTCTCTCTCTCTCTCTCTCTCTCTCTCTCTCCCTCACTACCCTTTCCTTTCTCTATGTGTCTGGCTGTCTTTGTCTCCATCTCTCTCTCTTTGTCACTTTTTCGCTCTCTCTCTCTCTCTCTCTGTCTCTCTCTCTTCATTCCATCCTCTCTTTGCCCCTTTGTCTGTGTGTGTCTCTCTCCCTCCCTCTCTCCTTCTCTATCCCCCCTCCCTCTCTCTTCATTCCTTCCTCTCTTTGTGTGTGTGTGTGTGTGTGTGTGTCCCTCCCTTTCTCCCTCCCTCTTCCCTCCTTTCTCCCTCTCTCTTCCTTCCTTCCTCTCTTTATCTCTCTGTGTGTGTCTCACACCTGTCTCAACTCCCGGACCTTGCTCTGCCTTCCCACTATCCTCCGCTGCTCAGTCACCATCGTCTCCTTCCGTTACCTGTCTGTCTGACTCAGCTGCTTCACCATTAAATTACTCTCAGCTTGCCTCTGATCTCTTTCATGCCTGCATGTTCAGTGCTCAATCTGTCTGCCATGATCAAAAGACTAACTATATTTCTGATTACATTTTTGAAAATAACTTTGATATCGTATTTCTCACCGAAACCTGGTTGAAATTACAAGGTCATGAAGCCAAAGTTAAACAACTGGACCCCGTCTCTGATGCCACAATTGCGTCAGTGACTGTAACTGACGAACTCTCTTCCGACCATTCTGCTGTCGTATTCTTGCTTAATATTTCAAAACCTACCAGAACCAAAAAAATCCGTTACTCGTCGCAACCTGAAATCCATCAACATTAATACTTTTTCTTCTCAAGCTGGTGAACGCCTTTCCAAAATTTATTCCCGCTCCAACGTCTCTACACATTACAACACTGTCCTCTCTCAACTGCTGGATGAACATGTACCCCCCCGACTACCCGCATGCTCCCTGACAAAACTTCCGCCCTATGGTACACACAAGACATTCGACTTGCAAAACGCAAACGTCGCCAATTGGAACAGCGATGGTGATCAACAAAACTGAAAGTCCACAATCAAATCTTCCGAAAACAAATAAATAAAGTCAAACATATGATTTCATCAGCGAAAACAAACTTCTTTTCTTCTCAAGTTCTCGATGCCACGTCCACCAAATCTGTTTACTCTATCATGTCAAATCTTCTCGGTACCGCAAAAAAGACTCCTCTTCCTTCTGCCTACACTTTATCTGAACTCCCCAATGTCTTCTTCTCTTTCTTTTTCGACAAAGTCCAAAATATTCGTACCATCTTAGACCAAATGCCTTTCCAACCTGCTCATCCTGATCCTCACTTCAACGGCACTCCTCTCCGTTCCTTTAATCCATTAACTGAAACAGAAGTCCATGAAATCCTGAAAGAAATGACAATAAAATCCTGTGAGCTCGATCCTATACCAGCCTTTGTCTTTTCCCAGTGTGTCTCACAGCTTCTCCCCACAATCACCAATATTGTCAACTCATCCCTTCTCACTGGAATGTTTCCATCCACCTTCAAAACTGCAATCGTCCGGCCTCTTCTGAAAAAATCCAACCTCGACGCAAACATTTTGAAAAATTATCGATCAGTTTCTAATCTTTCATTCCTGTCCAAACTCCTTGAAAAAGCTGTCCTGAAGCAGCTCAACAATCACCTTTGTTTCAACAATCTCATTTCAGTCTGCCTGTTTCCTGACCACAGCACCGAAACCACTCTCCTCCATATCCTGAATAACCTACTGCTAGTGTCCGACTCAGGACAGATCTCCCTTCTCACTCTTCTCGACTTGTCAGCCGCCTTTGACACGATAGACCATTCAGTCCGTCTTTCCCGTCTTCATTTTACATTTGGTATCAACGGCACTGTTCTAAACTGGTTCAAATCTTATTTCACTGATTGATTCCAGTCTGTCATTGTTGATAATTTCCAGTCTGAACCCGTTAAAATTGAACATGGAGTCCCACAGGGATCTGTTTTAGGCCCAGTGCTCTTCACACTGTACACTGCTCCTCTCGCTGAAATTATCAACCGCCATAATGTCAGCCATCATTCTTATGCTGATGACACTCAACTTCAGAAGAGTGATACCCCCGAAAAACTGTCGTCGCTCTTGCAAGAAACGTCCAACTGCTTCCTGGACATTCAAAACTGGATGACTCTAAATAAGTTACAATTGAACGCAGACAAATGGTCTGCAATGGTCATATGAACTAAACAAAAACTCTCTTCCATCACAACTGACACAATCAAAATTGGTAGTACACCCATCCCTCTTCCAGTTCAGTCAGGAACCTCGGCGTTGTCCTTGACAACACACTGTCCATGCAAAAAATTATCAGTCAGACATGTCAGTCCTCCTACTGTCAATTGCGGCGCATCAGTTCCATCAGGAAATATCGGTCCATTGACGCAACATCTGGACTTGTCGTTTCTCTCATTCTCTCTCACCTTGACTACTGTAACTCTCTATTGTCTGGTTTGCCTGCTTCATCTATTCAGTCCCTTCAGCGCATACAAAACTCTGCTGCCCGACTCGTCCTCAGGAAGAAAGATCTGAGAGTTTTAGAGTTATGCATGCGTGTGAATGACTGGTGCGAAAACGCTTCGATTTGTCTATGCACAAGATTCAGCGCTATATAAGTACCATTATTATTATTATTATTCCCTCCCTCCCTCTCTCCTTCTCTACCCCCTCCTTTCTCTCTTTCCCTCTCCCTTTCTATTCATTCTCTTTATCTCTCTGTATGCGCCTCTCTCTCCCTCCGTCTCCTCTCTCTCCCTCTCTCTTCATTCCGTCCTCTCTTTATCTGTGTGTGTGTGTCCCCCTCCCTCTCTCCTTCTCTACCCCCTCCTCTCTCTCTTTCCCTCTCGCTCTCTCTTCGTTCCTTGCTCTCTTTATCTCTGAGTGTGTGTCTCTCTCCTCTCCTCTCTCTCCCTCTCTTTTCATTCCTCCCTCTCTTTATCTCTCTGTGTCTCTCTCTCCCCCCCTCTCTCCTTTTCTACCGTCCTCTGTCTCTCTCCCTCTCTCTTCATTCCTTCCTCTCTTTATCTCTGTGTGTGTGTCTCTCTCCCTCCCTCTCTCGTCCTCTCTCTCCCTCTCTCTTCATTCCTTCCTCTCTTTACCTCTCTATGTATCTCTCTCACTCTCCTATATATAGATTTCGCAATTCAGAACACCAGACAGTCTCAAGACAAAGTTACAAACCAGTTTGGCAAGATTCTAATTGATTTTTGTACAGTTTTAAACTGCATCCCTCTAAACGGGTATGCAGTAGGTGATGCATTTGGAAAGTTCACCTTTGTTGCAGACCAAGGGAACAGTGTTATTGATTATGCTCTTATGTCATCTGATTTTTTCTATTCATGCAATCCCCTCTTTAAAGTTGACAGCCGAGTTGAATCCAGTCACATGCCTATCTGTCTCACACTGCCTTGCAAACCACTTACTACATTAGGGAACCAGAAGGACAATTCAAGACCAAACACAAAAATAACTAGATTAAAATGGACTAACGAAAAGAAGGGAGAATATATCGAAAACATAAACAGTGATCAATCACAAAACATGTTCCAAACTGCTTATGACCAAATAGAAATGTCTATGGAGACAGCCCTTGATACATTTACAAAGGCTGTTCTGCAGGCAGGGGAGTGCATGAGAAAAAGTGTTCGATTCGGTACGCCAGCTCATGTCGGAAATGTGTGGTTTGACAAAGAGTGCCGTCAGAAGAAACGCGAAGCACGTAGAGCCCTACAAATGTACAATAAGTCTGGTCACAATCTGGACAAACGTACATATAAAAATCTTAGGTCACATTACAAGACGTTGACAAAGGAAAAACGTCAAATTCATAAAAAGTCAATCCAGGACAGTCTCGTAAATAATAAGAAAAACAGCAGTAAGTTTTGGGATACGATTCGAAAAGCGCGAAGCACGAAAAAGGCCCAACCCGACATAGAACTAGATGCATGGAAAAAGCATTTTGGAAAAGTTTTCGGAGCAAAGGAAGCAGACGCTCTTCCTCATGACGTAACTGAACAGAACAGGACAGAAGAAAGGGTTGTCCCAGAACTCGATAGTGACATCACAGAAAAAGAAGTACGAGATGCAATTAAAAACATTAAGCTGGGCAAAGCAGCTGGGTTAGATGAAATCTGTGGAGAATTTTTGAAATATGCTGAAGACTCTGTTTCCCCTTTTCTGACAAAATTATTTAACAAACTGTACGATACCGGTTATTTCCCTTTGGGTTGGTGCAAATCAATTATAATTCCACTTTTCAAAAAAGGAGACGAAACCAATCCAGATAACTACAGAGGCATAGCTTTACTTAGTGTTGTAGGGAAGGTATTTACGGCCATTTTGAACAAAAGATTGTGCCACTGGGCTGAAAATGAAAGCAAAATCAGTAAAGAACAGGCAGGTTTCCGTAAAAACTATTCGACAATTGACCATATTTTTACCTTGACCACAATAATAAAAAACAAATTAAACAGTAAAAGAGGAGGAAAGGTATATGCTGCCTTCGTAGACTACCGCAAAGCTTTTGACACTGTTGACCGAAATAAATTGTGGATGACACTAGAAAATGCAAGAGCATCCTCTAAGCTAATTAACATGTTAAAGGCCATGTACAGTTCTGTTAGAGCCTGTGTGAGGTGGGGTGGAAATATGACCGATTTTTTCAATTGTCCCCAAGGAGTTAAACAAGGTTGTCTCCTCAGCCCAATAATCTTTTCACTTCTGATATCTGAAGTTGCAGATTTTGTGAGACAGTGGGAAAGACATGGTATCCAGTTAATACCCGGTTCTGATGAAATTTATTCGTTGTTATTTGCAGATGATATCGTTCTGTTGTCGTCAACTCCGGGTGGGCTGCAAAACCAAATTAATAATTTAGAAAAGTCTTCAAGGGAACTGGGACTTACGGTGAATTTGGATAAAACCAAAATAATGATTTTTAGGAAAGGGGGGTATGCTTCTAACATAGAAAAATGGACATATGGAGGAAACACAATTGAAATAGTAAACAAGTACAAATACTTAGGGTTCACACTCACTACTAAGCTGTCAGAAACTTGTGCTTGTGAGGAATTTGCAAGTAAGGCAAAAAATAAAATACTTGACATTCTAAAAACAATGTGGGCACTTGGCAATCTAAATACAAAGGTATTCTTTCAGCTTTTCGATGCACAAGTAAAACCAATGTTACTGTACGCAGCGGAGATATGGGGTTTAGTTAAAGTAGACGTCATTGAATCGGCGCATTTATTTGCATGCAAAAGATTACTCAGTGTATCAAACAAGACACCAAATTATATGGTATACGGAGAGACCGGTCGATACCCTCTCTTTATTGACTCGACTGTATCATGTGTTCGCTACTGGTTGAAACTGACCAGGATGCCACTTTCACGATTTCCGAAACAGGCTGAATCGATGCTGAAGAATTCTCTAGACAGAAATGACAAGACGTCAGAAAATTGGCTTAGTAAAATTAAAGCATGCTTAGAGATGTGTGGTTTCCCTGATGTATGGATGAACCAGGGTACTGAAAATGAATTCGCCTTCTTAAAGTCTCTTAAACAAAAACTGATAGACAAATTTAAAATGGACTGGTTTTCTAAACTTTGTAGTAGTGACAGATTTTCTATTTATCGATCATTTAAAACAGATTTTCATTCAGAACTTTACTTGGACAATATCACTATCAAACGTTTCAGAGATACCTTGATAAGATTGCGACTTGGTCTAAACGAGCTTGGTATAAATAGAAGATTCCAGAACGCGGATGTAAACCGTTTCTGCCCGTTTTGTCCTGGCACCCTGGAAGATGAATACCATTTCATTTTTGTGTGTCCTAAATACGGTCATATCCGTCAGAAATATATTCTAGAGTTCATAAATATCAACGACAATACATTGTTTCCTATTCTACAAACCCCATGTGTTACCTCCCAGAGAAATCTTGCTATGTACACTTATTACGCCTTAAAATTTAGAGACGAATTTACACAATGAATGAATTAGTATAACTATAAACATGATGAGGACGAACATGCTATGTATTTTTCATCCAGTTATCGGCTACTCACGTACAGTACACCTTTGTGTGTGTGTGTGTGTGTGTGTGTGTGTGTGTGTGTGTGTGTGTGTGTGTGTGTTTGTGTGTTTGTGTGTGAAGAGCGATCGAATTGCCCCATTGTATCCCCCACCCCTTTGTGTATGGGCCGGTGGCCTTCACAATTAAACCTGTGTCAGTGTCAGTGTCAGTGTCTCTCCCCCTCCTCTCCTCTCTCTCCCTCTATCTTCATTCCTTCCTCTCTTTATCTCTCTGTGTCTCTCTCTCCCTCCCTCTCTCCTTCTCTACCCCTCCTCTGTCTCTCTCCCTATCTTTCCCTCTTCATCCCTTCCTCTCTTTATCTGTGTGTGTGTGTCTCTCTCCCTCTCCTCTCCTCTCTCTCCCTCAATCTTCATTCCTTCCTCTCTATCTCTCTGTGTCTCTCTCTCCCTCCCTCTCTCCTTCTCTACCCCTTCTCTGTCTCTCTCCCTCTCTTTCTCTCTTGATTCCTTCCTCTCTTTATCTCTGTGTGTGTCTCTCTCCCTCTCCTCTCTCTCCCTCTGTCTTCATTCCTTCCTCTCTTTATCTCTGTGTGTCTCTCTCTCCCTCCCTCTCCCCTCCTCTCTCTCCGTCTATCTTCGCTCCTCCCTCTCTTTATCTCTCTGTCTGAGTGTCTCTCCCTCCCTCTCCCTCTTTCATTCCTTCCTCTCTTTATTTCTGTGTCTCTTTCCTTTTCTCTTTCCTTCTCTATCACCTCTTCTCTCTCCCTCCCCCTATCTCTCTATATCTCTCCCTTTCTCTCCCCCCCTCTCCCTATCTCTTTACACCTCTCCGTCTATCTCCCTCCCCCTCTCCCTATCTCTCTTCTATATCTCTTCCTCTCTCTCCCCCCCTCTCTCCCTGTCTATATCTCTCCCTCTCT
>NC_134878.1:27700368-27757868 GCF_041734735.1 Babylonia areolata
TGACATCCTGGTGCGCTTTCAAGCCGTGGCCAGTGACCGCCCTTGTGTGGACTCCAGGACCGTCTTCATCAGTTCCCAATGCACGTTGATCGAGGTGAGGGGGGAGACAGAGAGGGGGGGAGAGAGACAGACACACGGAAAGAGACAGACAGACAGAGAGGGGAGGGGGAGAGATAAACAGAAGCAGAGAGTGACAGAGAGGAAGAGATACACAGACAGAAACAGATAACACAAGAACGCGAGAATTTTAATGTAAGGTCACCGACTTGTATACATTTTTGGGTGCACGTGTTGTAAACACGTCTTAACTAAAATGAAACAGGAAGAACGAAACAGTCCACTGAATACACAGTGGGCTTACTGAGAACAAGTAAACTAATTGAAAAGCACAAGACTAATGGGGTTTTTTGTTTGGGGCTGACAGTGCTCTCGCTCTCAATCTCAATGCATAAATAACAAATATTGCAACATATCTAGTCACTTTGGTTTTGCAGCAGAAAAGGTAATAATGGATTTCTAAGATTTTGCATATGCTTGTACAAATACTTCTTTCAGAGGTCGTTATATAATGGACAGGCTGTTACGATCCATGTAATTCGTTCTCAGTTCTAACACCACATGGACAATTTTTTTTTTCAAAACATCACGATAACGCTGGTTTACTTTCAGTTTATTGTACCAAAACGGAACTTGATAAAAGCCGATCTAACTTTACAAATGGTAGGATCAGATAAGTATCAATCGGGTTGTGATTAAGATTAGAATGATGTATATGTTTCACAGCGATTACTCACTGATCTTATTGTACACATCTGTTAGTTTCCCATCGCTCACTGTATTTTTATTCCCTTGTTCTTCTCCTCCCTCCCCCCCCCCCCCGCCCCCCTCTCCCTAACCCCCTCCTCCACCAACCACCCGCACAGGTCCGTCGCCACATCCAGCGCCACTTCCAGTGTCTGTACGAGCGGGGCTTCATTTTCCTTCGCCGCCACAGGGAGATCTCCCGGAGCCAGGAGCGGGCAGTCCGTCTGCTGGACATCATGCCGCGCCTACCACGGGGCCACCCCCGCCCCGCCTTCCTCTTCCCCGGCATCCACTGCAAGAAGGTGTGTGGGGGTGGGGTGTGTGTGTGTGTGTGTGTGTGTGTGTGTGTGTGGGTGTGTTGTAGGTGTGTGTGTGTGGGGGGGGGGAGTGGTTTGTGTGTGGGGTGTGTCTATCTGTCTGTCTAGTCTCTGTGTGTGTGTGGGTGTGGTGTGCGTGTGTGTGTGTGTGTGTGTGTGTGTCTGTCTGTCTGTCTGTCTGTCTGTCTGTTTAGTGTGTGTGTGTGTGTGTCCGCACGCGCGTATGTGTGTGTGTGTGTGCGTGTGTCCGCGCGCGCGCGCGTGTGTGTGTGCGTGTCCGCGCGCGGGCGCGAGTGTGTGCGTGCGCGCGTGTGTGTGTGCGTACGCGTTTGTCTGTCTGTGTCTGTGTCTCATTGTGTAGTATAAGTGTATGTCAGTGTACGCTGACCACAAGGACAAGATGACACCAGGTACACCAATCGCTCTGTGTGCCACCAGGTGGCGATGGAGCGGGCGGGGCAGAGGGTGGGTGTGGTGTGTGTGGGCGTGGTGTACCTGTGCGAGGCCAGCAGCGAGAACACGTGGTCCCACACCTCGCTCCGCCAGGAACTCAGCGGGAACACCGCCTTCACTCACAGCTTTGCCTTCATCCCCGCCTCCATCACTGCGGCCACACAGCATTCCCTAGGTCAGTGTGTGTGTGTGTGTGTGTGTGTGTGTGTGTGTGTGTGTGTGTGTGTGTGTGTTGTGTCTATCAACACATCACGTGTCGTGACCATTGCTTCCTATGATGTCGTCCCAATGTTTTCCACCAGGTCTGTGCTCCTTCAGGTCCGTGTTCCCTCCAAACTACATTCCCCCAAGTAGGTGTTTTCCCATGGGGATTTTGACTGGGGGAACATAGATCTGCGGGAATATAATAATGTACATTTATACGATAATAATGTACATTTATATAGCGCCCTTTCTCTTTAAGACCAAAGGGTGCTTCACATGAAAGAAAAATATTACAAGTTACATAAAACATTCATGACCACTCTTTCTCAAAAAAAAAAGCCTCCCCCCCACCACCACACACACTCCCCCTCCCACTCTACATACATCCAAAGTGAGCCGACATGGGTGATGTTGGAGAACAAGGAAGCTGATAGTGCTTAAAGATAGGTTTTGAAAAGAGTTTTTAGTGATGAGCGAAAAGCAGAAATAGAATCAGATGCGCGGATATGATGAGGAGAGGTTGTTCCAGATGTGAGGAGCAGCAAAGAAGAAAGAACGTTATATAGACCGAGGGAACACACATCTGCGGGAATACAGACCTGTTAAACGTGACGTGCTGACAGACCTCACAGTGTAAACAGTTCAAGACGTGACGTGCTGACAGACGCCACAGTGTAAACAGTTCAAGACGTGACGTCCCTCACTGTGCTGACACACCTCACAGTGTAAACAGTTCAAGACGTGACGTCCCTCACTGTGCTGACAGACGCCACAGTGTAAACAGTTCAAGACGTGACGTCCCTCACTGTGCTGACAGACGTCACAGTGTAAACAGTTCAAGACGTGACGTGCTGACACACCTCACATGTAAACAGTTCAAGACATGACGTGCTGACAGACCTCACAGTGTAAACAGTTCAAGACGTGACGTGCTGACAGACCGCACAGTGTAAACAGTTGAAGACGTGACGTGCTGACAGACCGCACAGTGTAAACAGTTGAAGACGTGACGTGCTGACAGACCTCACAGTGTAAACAGTTCAAGACGTGACGTGCTGACAGACCTCACAGTGTAAACAGTTCAAGACGTGACGTGCTGACAGACCTCACAGTGTAAACAGTTCAAGACGTGACGTGCTGACACACCTCACAGTGTAAACAGTTCAAGACGTGACGTGCTGACACACCTCACAGTGTAAACGTCCCTCACTGTGATAACAGACCTCAGAGTGGACGAGATGAATCAGCTGGCGTCCAAGGGAGACAAATCCAAACTGGAAGTCATCCTGAGTAGTCTCCCCTCCAGCCTGGCCCTCAAGAAGATCAAAGATCACCGCCTGGCCACGCCCCTGCACTACGCCGCCCAGAACGGTCACGTGGATGTGTGCGAGGCTGTGATTGGTCGGTTCGGCCGTGACATCCTGTACACCAAGGACTGCAATGGCCGCACTCCACTGCACTGCGCGCTGCAGAGGGGGAGAATGAGGGTGGTGTGCTACCTCCTCCACCTCTCCCCGGACCTCGAGGGACACGACAACCTGGGCCTCAGCTGTGCACGCATGCTGCACGGGCTGAGCTCACGTGACACGCGGGAACTGATGACGCGTCTGGAACCGGAAGTGCTGGACCCTCAGCTGGTGCTGCAGCTGGCGGTGTTCTCCCTGACGGAGCGGGACATTCCTCAGGCCCTCAGGTTCTGTCCCTTCGCCCCCGTGGTGCAGGCCCCTTTCTACAGGCCGCCGCTCCACCTGGCGGCGGAAATCGGCAACGCTGACGTCATCAAGGCCTTGCTGAGCGACGAGAAGCCCCGGCGGTCGCCTTACCGCCAGAGGATGAGCGCCAAGCCGTCGGAGCCTGTAGAGAACGCCGACAACTCTTTTGAAACGGGACTGCCCAGCCCGGACCCCGCCCTCACCCCCAGCTGCATCCTCCGCCCCCCCACCAGGTCCCCGGACCGACACGTCAGGGCGGCGCCCACAGACAGCGGCATCAGCAGCTGCTCGGGCAAGAGGGGCAGAGGGCGGAGCTCAGGGGTCAGGGGCAGGTCACGTGACCCCGACGTGGTGTCGGAGCTGGACGCATTGCTGGAGGATGGCGCGGGCACGGGCCACTCCCCCAAGGTCAAGGACTCGGACGGGCACCTGCCCTTCCACTACGCCTGTCAGCACGGCCACGCCCACCTGCTGCCCCTCCTCTACTTCCCCGACATGACGGAGGCCGACTTCCTCAAGGCCGTCCGACTGGCAGTTCACTGGAGGAGGTTTGGTTGTAGTCACATTTTGGTGTGTGTACGTAACACGCTGTAATGTGTTATGATGTGTGTTCGTAACAGTGCTGTAATGTGTTATGTTAACAAAAGTGTTTTGTAAAGCAACTAGAGCAGATTTTTGGATAATGTGCTATATAAGTATCCATTATCATTAGTATTATCATCATCATTATTATTAAGAGGAGGGTGGACAGCACGAGCAGCAGTGGGCAGTCCTTTCAGAGTAGGCGTCAGTCATGCAAGGTGGCTGTCCCGGGTTTTCAATGAACCATCACGCTTTGTTTCATGTTTGTTTTATCATCGTTATAAAATCAGTCCAGTTAAGTAAAACCCAACACAGAGAGGGCGTGCGGGAGGCGAGTACAGCAGGCCAAGGTGGCTCTGTGTCCAGCTGCCCATCACCCCACTGGCCTCGTGAACTGTGGGGTAGCGGTGGTCAAATGGTTACAGCACTGCTTTCTCGCCCCAGTTTTCTTGAGTTTAATCCCCGGTTTCAGTCAATCAGTCAACCAGTCAATCAGTCACTAACACGTTATGAATCCACGTGGAAATCAACTAAGGTTTCGGTGCACCTGGTGGGTTGAGGCTGGAAATTTTTTTTTTCCCGATCTCCCAGGTCAACATACGTGCAGACCTGCCAGTGCCCGAGCCCCCTTCGTGTGTATACGCATGCAGAACATCAAATTCGCACGTTAAAGATCCTGTAATCCATTCGGTGGCTCAGGGAAACAAGAACATAGCCAGCATTTACACCCCCTACACTGCTCCATGGTTCATTGAAAACCCGAGGATAGGTGACATACATATGTAATTATGTATATATTCATTGTTCAGTGGTTGGCGCGCAAAGCCTCTTTCAGGCGTTGTTTCATTTGACCTCCACGTGTCAATTTCACCTTCATTCTCCACGTGTCAATTTCACCTTCATTCCCCACGTGTCCATTTCACCTTCATTCTCCACATGTCCAATTCACCTTCATTTTCCACGTGTCAGATTCACCTCCATTCCTCACGTGTCCATCCCCTTCATTCTCCACGTGTCAATTTCCCCTTCATTCTCCACGTGTCAATTTCACCTTCATTTTCCACGTGTCAAATTAACCTCCATTCCTCACGTGTCCATTTCACCTGCATTCTCCACGTGTCAATTTCACTTTCATCATTCACATGTCAGTTTCACCTTTCACCTTCATTCTTCACGTGTCAATTTCACCTTTCACCTTCATTCTTCACACATGTCAGTTTCACCTTTCACCTTCATTCTTCACACATGTCAGTTTCACCTTCACTCTTAAAAGTTCCTTCACTGCTGACATGTGTGCCCATGACGTCACATTCCTGGTTTCCAGATTTGAAATCATCCAGGTCCTGCCAACCTTGAGAGAGGACTACAGTCTGGACAGCGAGACACTGGCCACGGTCATCAAAGAATCAGAACGTGACATTTGCATGACAGGCCACACCCTCTTGCCTCTGCTCCGCCCGCATGTCAATCATCTGACCCGGCTCCTCCCCCACGCGGCCATGACGGGGGCCGGGGACGTGGTACAGACGCTGCTCCAAATGGGGGTCCAGCCTGACACGGCAGACTTTCTAGGCCGGACTCCCCTGCACGAAGCTTGCCAGCAGAACCGCGTGCACGTGGTGGGGGTGTTGCTGAACGAGGCGGGGGCGGAGCCTAATGTCAGGGACTGGCGTGGCTCCACCCCTCTACACTACGCATGCGCAGCGGGTCACCTGGAGGTGGTGGAGATGTTGATGGACAGCCCGCGCACAGCGGTGGACAGTGTGGACGTCAGGGGCCGCACCCCGCTCCTGACCGCCGCTCACTGCAACCAGCAGCACGTGCTGTCTGCCCTGGTCAGGCGCCACCTGCACAGGTTGTCCCCCCTGCACACGGACGTGGAGGGTCGCAGTGTGCTCCATTACCTCTGCAACGTGCCCTCTGACGTCATGAAGGACCTCATTCAGGGCGTCAAGGATTTCAAGGACAAGGTCTGTCAGAGGGCTCCACCACTTCTTCTCCTCCTCCTCTTCCTCCATCTTCTATTTCTACATCATCTTCTAATTATTCTTCTTTTCCTCCTCCTCTTTCTTCCCCGTCTCTCTCTGTGTCACCAGTGCCCTGTTTTCTATCCCTTTGTTGATGGAAATTTTTAATTATTTTTCAAATATGTGTTTTATGGAGAACAGTCAGCTGCTGTATGTAGTGGAGATGTGTGATGGCTGGAGACCACGTGACAAGGTCAAGGTTAGCCTGGCGTCAGTCAGGTCTGGGAGATGCAGACACTTGCAGCAACACAGAGACACGGCGGTGAAGATGGTGATGTTGGTCGTGTTGTCCCAGTCGTTATGGTTCAGCCACCAGCACCTTCACCCGTGGGAGTAGGAAGATGATGATGAAAATCGCCATGGTCATGATTATGAGGAGAAGGAGGAGAGGGATGTGAAAAGAGAGAAGATTATGGTGGTGATAGCGATGATTATGATGATGTGATGGTGTTGATGTAATAGTAATTAATAATGATAAGAATAAAAAATATAATACCCAGTTTATTTCTATTTGTGCCCTCCATTAAATGCAATGATGCTCAAGACATATCACATGGGTATGTTATGATACTCAAAAATATTTACACAAAATCTTTTTCACAAGCAAAACGTCAAAAGCCAACTCTTCCCCAGCCCCTGTCCCACACAGTGACACCAACATTTCCCAGTGCAATGATAATACTTTTTTTTTTTTTACTTCACAGAACATGACGCCAAGAACCCCCCGACAGGACCCCTTCAGCCCTCAGCCAATGGACGCCGCCACTGAGGCCACTCTGGACAAAATGTGGGCGGACCCTTCACAGCTCAAGATCCAATCAGCACGCAGGAAGAGGTATAGGCGGAGCTCCCACAAGCCACGCCTCTTTATGAACATCAGCTGCCGACAATGTGGAAAAGCCTTCACCTGCACTCAGAGAACCAAAAAGTCAGTGAAGTTTGTTGTTTTGTTTGGTTGTTAGCAGAGAACTAAAGTCAGTGACGTCTGTTTGTTTTGCAGGGTTGTTAGTTTGTGTGTTGGACAGCTGTATCATGTTAGGGTTTGCTTTAAAATGGTACTTGTTCTACAATATGAAAAATACCATTTCTGTTCAAAGACAGCTTCTGATAGTGCATTGCTTACATACTGTAAATAACCATGAAATGATATTCGCCATTTGCTAGGGTTGTTCTTCGCCTTGACATGAATATCTATTGGTTGAGGGATGAGATTCGCACACACACAGAGAAATGCATAAGGTGTCTGGAAGAGATGAGTTATAGTGTGTGTTTGGAACAAATTAGAGAATGCTAATTAGTGTGATTAGTTAGTATAATGAGAGTAGGGAGCGGATATGACTGTCTCTTGTTGTCAGTTGCTCTGTGTGTGTGTGTGTGTGTGTGTGTGTGTGTGTGTGTGTGTGTTTCTATCTCTAACATTTTGTCTGCCTCTCTCTCTCTCTCTCTCTCTCTAGCTTGCTCTCTTGAGTTTTACGTTACCTTATCAAGTTTAAGGTCTTCAGCAACTGCATTTTGGGAAAATAAAGTCAGCATGAGAGCACAACAGGAGTTGTCTCCCTGTGTACAGCTGGTACCACGTGTGCACCAAGGGCGTTCAGAGTGACGACCAGAGCTCCCTCCACACCAGCAGCCTGGGCAAGTCTCTGGTCCGCACGCCCACTTTCCTGCCCGCGGGCACCGAGATCTCTGAACACGACCCGCTCGTCACTCGCCGCGTGCACAGCATGCCGCTGGCTGCTCCCCAGTCACGTGATGAGGGCGAGTTGTCGCCCCTGGACGTGGCCATTTTGAACAACAAGACTGAGGTGGTGGCAGAGCTGGTGAAGGTGAGGCAGTTGTGTGTGTGTGTGTGTGTGTGTGTGTGTGTGTGTGTGTGTGTGAAAAACACAGGAAAGAAAGAGACAAGGGAAACCAAAGAAGTAAAACACACAGACAAATACACTGACAAACAAACAAACACAGTTTTGCAAGAATGTGGCGCACACGTCTTCATTCAGAACTACCAATACCATTGACAATCCCCCACACGTCATGCTGATTGGACACTCCCCTCCCCCCTACACCAGGCCTTCCCGGACCTGGCCAGGCGGACGTCCACTGCCGTGCTGGCTGCCCGCATGGGGAGCTGGGAGACCCTGAAGATGCTGCACCGGAGCAGCCTCTTCCCCAAGCCCTTCCTCACTCACCTGCTGCATGTCGTCTGCATGCAGCGGCCCGCGGACAGGGGCAGCAACTCCCACTTCCTGTCCTGCCTCCGGCTGCTCTTCAAGCTGGGCGCTTCCCCCAACTACATCCCCCTGCCTGAAGACTTCAAGGTGAGAGGGAGGGGGTAGTGGGGGTGGGGGGTGTATGGGTGGGTGCGTAGGCTGGGGATTGGTGTGGGTGTGTGTGGGTATGGGGAGGGATGAAGATGTGTATGTGGGTTCGGAATATGGTGTGGTTGGGTGGGTTAATGTGTGTGTGTGAGAGAGAGAGAGAGAGAGAGAGATGTAGAATCATAGCAGTGACTTGTATTGCATTGTATTGTCTTGTCTTGTATTTGGCAGAACAAACTTCAATAATTTTGGGGGGTGGTTGTGTATCTGTGTGTATGTGTGCGGGCGTGTGTGTGTGTGTGTGTGTGCGTGCGTACGTGTGTGCGTGCGTGCGTACGTGTGTGCGTGCGTGCGTGCTTGTGTGTGGGGGGCGGTGCGGGTGTGGGGGTGTGCGTGCGTGTGTGTGTGTGTGTGTGTGTGTGTGTGTGTGTGTGTGGCAGGAGGACCGCCTGTCGCCCTCAGAGCACAGCCTGGTGGCCTTCATGCCCCTGGAAGTGGCCGCCATCATGGGTGACCTTGACCTTGCACAGGTGCTCCTGGACAACGGAGCGTCCGCCTCCATCTGTTTCGCTGTCCACTTGGCCGCCCTCAAAGGTGGGGGGGGGGGGAGAAAAGAAGAGACAGAGAAGAGAGAGAGGGAGGGAGAAAGAGAGAGAGTGGAGAGAGAGAGGAGAGAGGGGGAGAAAGAGATAGGAGAGAGGGAGAAAGAGAGAGGGAGAGAGGACAGAGGGAGAAAGAGAGAGAGGAGAGAGGGGGAGGAACTGAGGGAGGGAGAAGGAGGCAAGGAGAGAGGAGTGGATAGAGAGAAAAGTGGAGGGGTACAGAAAAAGAGAAGGGTGGAGAAAAGAGGAGAGGGCGGAGAGAAAGACAGAGAGACAGGAAGAGAAAAAAAGAATTAGGTGAATTTCGAGGAGGAAAGTGCGGGAGAGAGAGAGAAGGGAGCGTGAGGAAGAGAGACACAGAGAGAGGGGAGAAGAGAGGAGAGGGAGCGTGAGGAAGAGAGACAGAGAGAGAGGGAGAGACATAAGGACAGAGCAAACTGTAACTTGATTCTGTCATAAGTTGTTGTTGATGCTGAGGATATTGTTGCCACAGACTTTAACGTGTTTCAGGGAACGTGGCCATGCTGAAGATATTGATGTGACGTGTTTCAGGGAACGTGGACATGCTGAAGATATTGTTGTGACGTGTTTCAGGAAACGTGGCCATGCTGAAGATGTTGTGACTTTTTGCAGGGAACGTGGCCATGCTGAAGATGTGACGTGTTTCAGGGAACGTGGCTATGCTGAAGATGTTTTGACGTGTTTCAGGGAACGTGGCCATGCTGAAGATATTGATGTGACGTGTTTCAGGGAACGTGGCCATGCTGAAGATGTTTTGACGTTTCTCAGGGAACGTGCCCATGCTGAAGATGTGACGTGTTTCAGGGAACGTGCCCATGCTGAAAATGTTTTGACGTGTTTCAGGGAACGTGGCCATGCTGAAGATGTGACGTGTTTCAGGGAACGTGGCCATGCCGAAGATATTGTTGTGACGTGTTTCAGGGAACGTGGCCAAGCTGAAGATATTGTTGTGACGTGTTTCAGGGAACGTGGCCAAGCTGAAGATATTGTTGTGACGTGTTTCAGGGAACGTGGCCATGCTGAAGATATCGATGTGACGTGTTTCAGGGAACGTGGCCAAGCTGAAGATGTGACGTGTTTCAGGGAACGTGGCCATGCTGAAGATTGTTGTGACGTGTTTCAGGGAACGTGGCCAAGCTGAAGATATTGATGTGACGTGTTTCAGGGAACGTGGCCAAGCTGAAGATATTGATGTGACGTGTTTCGGGAACGTGGCCATGCTGAAGATATTGTTGACGTGTTTCAGGGAACGTGGCCATGCTGAAGATATTGATGTGACGTGTTTCAGGGAACGTGGCCATGTTGAAGATGTGACGTGTTTTAGGGAACGTAGCCATGCTGAAGATATTGATGTGACGTGTTTCAGGGAACGTGGACATGCTGAAGATATTGTTGTGACGTGTTTCAGGGAACGTGGCCAAGCTGAAGATATTGTTGTGACGTGTTTCAGGGAACGTGGCCATGCTGAAGATATCGATGTGACGTGTTTCAGGGAATGTGGCCAAGCTGAAGATGTGACGTGTTTCAGGGAACGTGGCCATGCCGAAGATATTGTTGTGACGTGTTTCAGGGAACGTGGCCAAGCTGAAGATATTGATGTGACGTGTTTCAGGGAACGTGGCCAAGCTGAAGATATTGTTGTGACGTGTTTCAGGGAACGTGGCCGTGCTGAAGATATTGATTTGACGTGTTTCAGGGAACGTGGCCATGCTGAAGATATTGATGTGACGTGTTTCAGGGAACGTGGCCATGTTGAAGATGTGACGTGTTTTAGGGAACGTGGCCATGCTGAAGATATTGATGTGACGTGTTTCAGGGAACGTGGCCATGCTGAAGATATTGTTGTGACGTGTTTCAGGGAACGTGGCCATGCTGAAGATGTTGTTGCCGCAGTGGAAGGAGGGGCGATGGCGGCCCTACATCAAGGGCTTTGAGGGCGACGCCAACGAGCTGGTCAGGGTGTGCACCCTGGAGTCAGGCCTTGTGCAGGCTGCCTGTGCTTCCCAACAGGTGGGGTGTGTGGGTGGGTGTGGGTGTGGGGTAGTCAGGCCTCAGGCAGGCCGCTGTGCCTCCCAAAAGGTGAGGGTGAGGGTTGGGAGAGTGTCACAGGGTGGCAGGCTGGTTTGGGGCTGTTTGGTTTCTTGGTTGGCTGGACGGGTGATTGGCTGATATCAGTCAGTTAGGTGGGTGAGTGGGTGGCTATTTTGGGATGCTGGGTGGGTATTGGGTGGGTTGGTGTTGGATGGCGGGGTGGTTTGGTGTTGGATGGCGGGGTGGTTGGTGTTGGATGGCGGGGTGGTTGGTGTTGGATAGTTGGTGTTGGATGGCGGGGTGGTTGGTGTTGGATGGTGGGGTGGTTGATTGGTCGGTTGGGTAGTGGTCTGGTTTTGGGTAGGTGGATGGATAAATGGTTGATCAATTGATTGACTGGTCAAGTGAGTGAAGAAAACGCTGATAAAAGTATTGCGTCAGGAGATGATTAGAGAGAAGGGGAGAGAGAGAGAGAGAGGGTGGAAGGGGGGAATAAGTCTCCCGCTGAAGAGCAGCACCACATCAACACCCACACCCACACCCACACACACATCTCCAGGGCTGGGCACAGGAAGGCAGTGAATTCACATCCACTGTGTCTAGGGCTGGGTACAGGAAGGCAGTGAATTCACATCCACTGTGTCTAGGGCTGGGTACAGGAAGGCAGTGAATTCACATCCACTGTGTCTAGGGCTGGGCACAGGAAGGCGGGGCCCAGTCCTGCCCTTCCGCTGTTTGAACCTTCCCCAACCCAAGTCAGGTACCCATGGACACCTGGGTGGAGTGAGAGACATTAGGAGTAAAGTATTTTTCCTAAGGACGCAGCACAATCCTGAAATGGGCCTGGAGCCAGTTGCATTGCTCGGACGGAAGAGCACAGTATGGTCGTAACCCGATACGAACTGTGTGCAGTACGGAACTGACCAATGGCGTAGTTCGGTCAACGTAGGCATTTTAGTCACTTGTAACTGTCAAAAAGTTAGAACCAAGTAATGCAACTGGCACCCGGAGTCCTGATCCTGTCAAGAGCACCCTCCACCCCACCCCCCTAAAAAGCCACACAAAAAAAGTGAAGCTGTGGAGAGGGTGGGTGGAGGACAGGGTGGTGCATCAGTGTGCCACTTCAGTCCGCCACTTCAGTCCGCAGGTCACTGGTCATCAGTGAATGTGACAAGACAGCTGTCTGTCTGTCTGTCTGTCCGTCTGTCTGTCTGTATGTATGTATGGATGGATGGATGGATGGATGGATCTCTCTCTCTCTCTCCCTCTGTCTCTCTCTGAGTCACTTGAGTCTCTTTCTGTCAAAGCATCTTCCTCTTCTCTCTCTCTCTTCTCCCCTTCCGCTTTCTGTGTCTACCTGTCCTCCTCCCTCCCTCTCTCTCTACCTTCTCATCACCCCCTGTGCCCCCCTCCCTCCATCCCCTCTCTCTCTCTACCTTCTCTTCACCCCCTATGCCTCCCTCTCTCTCTCTACCTTCTCTTCACCCCCTGCCCCCCCCTCTCTCTCTCTCTTCTCATCACCCCTTATGCCCCCCGCCCTCTCTCTACCTTCTCATCACCCCCTGTCCCTCCCCTCTCTCTCTACCTTCTCATCACCCCCTGTCCCTCCCCTCTCTCTCTACCTTCTCATCACCCCCTATGCCTCCCCTCCCCTCTCTCTACCTTCTCATCACCCCCTATGCTTCCCCTCCCCTCTCTCTACCTTCTCATCACCCCCTATGCTTCCCCTCCTCTCTCTGCCTTCTCATCACCCCCTATTCTTCCCCTCTTCCCTCTCTCTACCTTCTCATCACCCACTATCCCCCCCTCCCCTCTCTCTACCTTCTCATCACACCCTGTACCACCCCCCCTCCCAAACCCTCCTCCCGCCCCCCAGGTGTCCCTGGAGCTGTTACAGACCTTGCTGGGTGAGGAGAGGGAGATCCTGGGGGGCCGGAAGATCCTGACCCACCACATGGTCAGCGTGGTCAGGCCCCACGTCTGTCACCTCTCCTCCCCCTCCCTCCTCAACTCCTTCCTCTACAAGCACCTGGAAGACCCCAGTGAGGAGGACCACGTCTGTCACCACCTGCCTCTCTCCTCGCTCCTCAGGTAACCGGTGCGGGGGTTGGGGTGGGGAGGTTAGGGGGGTATACACATCGCTGCTGTTGTAGCTGATGGCTTAAGGTAACACATGCATCAATACATCATTAGCTTTGAAAGACGAGTCAGTGACACTTTGAAAGACAAGCTGGTGACACTGTAGTTTACACATACAGCAATACTCCGTTGGCTTTGAAAGACAAGTTGGTTACGTGTTTGAGTCTTGCTGGTGACTGAAGGTTACACATACACCAATGCTTTATTTGCTTTGAAAGACAAGTTGGTGATGTTTGTGTCTTGCTGGTGACTGAAGGTTACACGTACATCAATGCTTTATTTGCTTTGAAAGACAAGTTGGTGATGTTTGTGTCTTGCTGGTGACTGAAGGTTACACGTACATCAATGCTTTGTTTGCTTTGAAAGACAAGCTGGTGACTTTTTGGCTGACAAAATGAGGCAACATGTAAAAGAGCTTTGGCATAGCATACACAAAACAACGATCAGTTTCATCCTGTTTCCACGTTTAAATAAGAAAACTGATTCATAATGAACGTATACTTATTTAACACAATATAAGCTCAACACACATGTGATGTAGATTGTATCAATACCAAATTAGAAATAAGTAGAAGAAAATAAAGTGGTGGCAAACAGAACATACACAGAAAAATAAAATACGATGCATGTATTAACACGAAATACTCAATGATAACATGTAGCTAAGACATGCATCCAGAAACACATTCATCTCAGTTATAAAAAGCAGCACACTGAAGTAAAAACATAGTACTTCAGGAAAATCGTCACATTGAAGTCATGTCTTGGCCATGGTGACTGCAGTTAAACGACCACGTTGTGATTGGTTTTAAGGTAAAGTATTTTGACTTGACGGATAGGGTTATTTATGGGTAGACTTTTCCCTTGACGACAGTGAAGGCCTGTTTGGATGGTTGTAATGTTATATGTTGTTCGTCATTTTGCATTATACTGCATTGGGTTGAGTAGTTCTGTTTTATTTGGTAGTGCTGTCTAACCATATTATACTGCATTGGATTGTTTGTTGTGTTTTATTTGTAGTGCTATCTAACCACAGTGTAATGCATTGGATTGTTTTTTGGTGGTTTTTTGTGTGGGTGGGGGTTTTTGTTGTTGTTATTATTATTGTTGTTGTTTGTTTTTTTGCTGCCCCATCATCTGCGCCGTTTCAGTGGCATTACTCCCACACCGCTCATTTAGATCCCCCCATACACGACCACACCCGGGTTCGTCCGTCACAGTTCCAGCGTTGGCAGTCCGCAAGGAACCATCGATGTTAAGTCACTAGGAGGCCACACACACACGAGAGGAGACCCTGCACTGCTGCTGAGCCACTTCGGTGGTGTTCGGTCGTACCTGTTCTGATTCAACGTACATAGGACACCACCTACTAAGCCCTGTCTAACGACATTATAATGCATTGGATTGTTTGTTGTATTTTATTTGTAGTGCTGTCTAACCACATTATATAGTTCACTGGATTGTTTGTTGTGTTTTTTATTGATCTAATGTTTTCCCGTTTTTACTCAAGGATCTTTTGTTGTATTTCTGACTTGCCTTGTCAGTGGATCAAGGTGACTGTCAGTGTTGTTTCCTTCACCATTCCCCAGACCACTGCATGATGACGTCTTTCTCTGACGTCATTTTGACGGTAGTGTTTTTCTTGGTCCCATTTTGTTCTGTTTGTTTGTCCACACACCGCGGATCAGTTTGTGGAGGCACTGTAGATTATCCGACTGAATAATCACCAATAAACACAATACTTGTAGAACGTTGTTTTTTGGGGTTTTTTAAAGTTCCAATACAAGTCCAACACAAGTCGATCAGGCGAGAGTAAGCAGAATTAACCACAGGTTTTCCGACTGGCAGCTGGCGAATAACTAATTATTCAAAATAAAGTCAAATTTCTATGTTACAAATATGTCCACTGGTATTAAAACACACACACACACACACACACACACACACACACACACTCACACACACCTTGAAGAGTGAAATCAAGACATTTTGACCCGGCTCAGGCCGTCGTTGTCTGAGTGACTTGAAACACGTCCGACCACTGTTCTGTTGCACAATGTTTGGTGTGCCCGTTTAAATTGTCCCCGCAGTTTATGTACCCGTCACTGTGCCCAGGTTCCAAATGCCCACAGTGGTTTTTGTCGCTTTTTTTTTTCTGGCTGTTCTTGTGTTGTGGTTTGGCATTCCCGGCCATCGTGTTCTGGTGTTGGATGTGGTTTGGCATGCCCGGCCATCGTGTTCTGGTGTTGGATGTGGTTTGTCATGCCCGGCCATCGTGTTCTGGTGTTTGGTGTGGTTTAGCATGCCCGGCCATCGTGTTCTGGTGTTGGATGTGGTTTAGCATGCCCGGCCATCGTGTTCTGGTGTTTGGTGTGGTTTAGCATGCCCGGCCATCGTGTTCTGGTGTTGGGTGTGGTTTAGCATGCCCGGCCATCGTGTTCTGGTGTTGGGTGTGGTTTAGCATGCCCGGCCATCGTGTTCTGGTGTTGGGTGTAGTTTGGCATGCCCGGAAATCGTGTTCTGGTGTTGGATGTAGTTTAGCATGCCCAGCCATTGTGTTCTGGTGTTGCATGTGGTATAGCATGTCCGGCCATCGTGTTCTGGTGTTGGATGTGGTTTAGCATTCCCGGCCACCGTGTTCTGGTGTTGGATATGGTTTAGCATGCCCAGCCATCGTGTTCTGGCGTTGGATGTGGTTTAGCATTCCCGGCCATCATGTTCTGGTGTTGGATGTGGTTTAGCATGCCCGGAAATCGTGTTCTGGTGTTGGATGTGGTTTAGCATGCCCGGAAATCGTGTTCTGGTGTTGGATGTGGTTTAGCATGCCCGGAAATCGTGTTCTGGTGTTGGATGTGGTTTGGCATGCCCTGCCATCGTGTTCTGGTGTTGGATATGGTTTAGCATGCCCGGAAATCGTGTTCTGGTGTTGGATGTAGTTTAGCATGCCCGGCCATCGTGTTCTGGTGTTGGATGGGTCCGCCACAGCTCGGCCTGTTGTCATTGGTACCCGTCTCATCTGTGCCCCTGTTATGCCGCTAGGGAGCTCGGCCTTGTCATTGGTACCCGTCTCATCTGTGCCCCTGTTATGCCCGCTAGAGCTGTGTGCTGTGTACAGGTGTCCTCAGCGCTGTGTGCTGTGTACAGGTGTCCTCAGCGCTGTGTGCTGTGTACAGGTGTCCTCAGCGCTGTGTGCTGTGTACAGGTGTCCTCAGAGCTGTGTGTTGTGTACAGGTGTCCTCAGCGCTGTGTGCTGTGTACAGGTGTCCTCAGAGCTGTGTGCTGTGTACAGGTGTCCTCAGAGCTGTGTGCTGTGTACAGGTGTCCTCAGCGCTGTGTGCTGTGTACAGGTGTCCTCAGAGCTGTGTGCTGTGTACAGGTGTCCTCAGCGCTGTGTACAGGTGTCCTCAGCGCTGTGTGCTGTGTACAGGTGTCCTCAGCGCTGTGTACAGGTGTCCTCAGCGCTGTGTGCTGTGTACAGGTGTCCTCAGCGCTGTGTGCTGTGTACAGGTGTCCTCAGAGCTGTGTCAGGAGGAAGGACGTCGAGCGGATGGCTGTCTACCTGGTGCAGCAGGGGGCCCACCTGGGCCAGATCCGGGTGTCCAGGAAGAGCCAGGTGCACGTGGCCTGTCAGGTCTTCGTCCTCAGTGAGTCACACTGCACCCTGCCCCATCCCATACACCCTGTTGGCTTGACTGGCTTATTCAACACGTTTGCCTTGCCTTGCCTTGCCTTGCCTTGCCTTGTCTTGTTCTGCCTTGCCTTGCTTTGCCTTGCCTTGCCTTGCCTTGCCTTGTCTTGTCTTGCCTTGCCTTCCCTTGTTCTGCCTTGCCTTGCCTTGCCTTGCCTTGCCTTGTCTTGTTCTGCCTTGCCTTGCCTTGCCTTGTTCTGCCTTGCCTTACCTTGCTCTGCCTTGTCTTGCCTTGCCTTGTTTTGTCTTGTTCTGCCTTGCCTTGCCTTGTCAGCATGCTTGCTGTTAACGAAGGCTCTGTGCGTGCTGAAGGACTCTGGTCAAGGCAGTCCTCTGACTGTGCCTGACATTACCGTGAGTCAAGAGCACCATGAACAACGTGACGGACGGACATTGTTATGTAGAACATAACAAAGATAAAGATGTTGATGACGACAACAGCAGTGACTACGATGATGGCACTGGTGATGGTAATGATGGTGATGGGGGTGGTGATGGAGATGGTGATGGAAGTAGTGGTGGTGATGGTGACGGTGGTTATGACGCTGCTGCTGATGATGATGATGGTGGTGGTGGTGGTGGTGGTAGTGATGACAATGTTGATGATGATGATGATGGTGATGGTGGTGACTATGGTAACCAAAGCCTGACTGTGTGACAAAAAGACAGACAGCCACACACAGAGTGACTCAGTGTGACCTCAGTGACACGTGATACCTACCTGTCCAGGTGTGAAGCGGAGGATGTGGAAACTGCTGGAGGTGCTGCTGACTGAGGCAGGGGGCGACATCTGGCACTGCCTTCTGGCACCCTTCCACACCTGTCACAAATATGTCTACAGGTAAACCCTTTCACACCTATCACAAATATGTCTACAGGTAAACCCTTCCACACCTATCACAATATGTCTACAGGTAAACCCTTTCACACCTGTCACAAATATGTCTACAGGTAAACCCTTCCAGACCTGTCACAATATGTCTACACCATCACAGCTGTCACAATATGTCTACAGGTAAACCTTACACCTGTCATTTTATATTGATATGTCTATAGCTACACCTGTCACAAGTCACAAGTCATGCCATGGATGATGAAATCTTCAGTCAGTGAACTGAAGTATAACACCTCATCTCAGACAGTCGTACTCCCTTTTTCCATCAACAAGCAGAGACTGCCTTAAAGCCCGTCGCACACTACTTGCAACGTCAGCGTTAATGTTCGGCGTAGCGGCAAGGCGGCAACGTTTGCATTGAATGCCTGGGCTTAACGAACTGAAAATGAAAGACGTTCTTTTTTCGTCACGCTTTCAGACGATGGTCAGTGCGCGGCCTCTGCATGATTCCACCATGACTGGTGTTGCGTTATCACCGAGGTCCTCTGTCACAATGGAGAGAAACTGTGCTGCTTTGTTGGCATCTGTATCAACATCTGCTCTGCAATAGCTGTAGAAGGCAGCAGAAGCAACAGGTGCCCAGGATGAAGTAGTTTCCCTTTCAGTGCCCTAGATGTCAGCCTGTTCAGCCTGGCTCAGTCAGCCAGGAGCCGCTACTATCCACTGCAGCACAGCGGACTGGCAGATCTCAGTGACACAGGGATGTCCAAGTTGATGACCGTACAGGTAGAAAACCACTCACACATGTCACTTCAGTACACACAGACCTTGTTCAGGTGTGGGCTGATCGTCCACACTGTTCCATGATCAGACTGGAGTCTTTTCATTTCATGACGCCAGTCCTGATGCCATCCATACAAGCAACAAGGAAGAAGGGAAGGCATCACTGGTGTGTTACGGCTGACCTTGACAACGACATGACTGACACAAAACACTGCACACACAATGACTGACATGGTGTTGTAGTTATACGTACGGGTACCACGTGCATTTGACAGGCGCTGGGGTGGTGACTATCAGCTGAGTCCAGGACCTGTCACGGAGTGAGTATGGTCACGGCTGACTGCTGACAAGTCTCTGGCTCTGCTGCTGTCAGCAGCCAGATAGACGACAATGTTCACGACTTCTGTCACAGATTGCGACAGCCGGAAACTGTACAACCTGGGGAGGGGGTTGGCAATGTCATCAAAAGTAAAGATGGCGGAACCCTGATGTTCAAGTATGAAGGACTCAAAATGGAGTTGCTTTGAAATAACAGATAGACAATAATTCAAAGGGTTCAATACTGAAATGATTGCGTGTTTTCCACAGACAACAATTGAAAGGATTCAATACTAAAATGATTGCGTATTTTCCGTGCTCACTATGAACCAAACTTGTAGACAGTCTGAGATGATTTTCTCGGCTGTGTTGGCATTCACGTACCATTATGACTTCACAAGTAGAATAGACACCTTCCGGCGTCATGGAGTATGGACCCCCTCTCTCCCTGTTCTACACACCCCCGCCCTCTCACCCACCTCCCATTTATGAAACTGTGATACTGTGAACATTGTCGTCGAGTTCGAAAGGTGCGTTTGTTGTTTCCATTTTTCTTGGACTTTTGCGCAACTCTGTTATTCTTTTTAAAACAAACGTTTCCTGTTCTTCCCTTTGGTATTTCTGTCTTCCTCTCTATCTTTCCAATCATTTTGTCCGCCGTCCTTTCTTTCTTCATTACTTGCCAGTGTAGTTTTCTTTGTTCATGGCAACAGTGTTCTCTGTTTCAAAAGTGACGGTGATTAGTTTTAAAAACGTAAATGTTCTTTGTTTTTAAAATGACAGTAATTAGTTATAATAAAAAAAATTAAGCAATCCTGTTCTTTTAATTCCAAGATGATAATTGTAGCAAACTGCAGTCCATTCTTTCTGTCTTTTGACTGAATGTCAGTCTATAAGGAACCAATGATTATGATGTAAGGTGCGGACAATGGAAGTCTGAGCTTTCATTTACCAGTTCACTCTCCACCCTTGGTGATATTAATTTTGTGAACGCATGCATTGACTCAGTTTATGTTATGACCAACACCACAAAGATCAACGTTGAACGTAAATGGCAAGCAATAGCCAAGAACAGTAATTCATGCTCTTCAGAATACAGCAAAGGGCTACAACTCACACTATGCACTGCTTAGTGCTGATGCCCATCAGGTGACACTTCAGTTGTGCTTGTCTTCCTAATTGTTGTTTGTTGTTGTTGTTTTTAATTCATAGTATCCGTTCAGTAATAATATGTTCTCACTTTGTGTGTGTGTGTGTGTGTTGTTGTTGTTGTTGTTCATTGTTTTACGCCTTTTTACAAAGAATATTAGACAACAACCCAAAAGAGTGTGTGCTTTTGTTGTCTGTTCTTTAATTGTTTCCCCTTTTTCCTCGGTCCCTTTTTTCTGTCTTTCTTTGTTCATTCTCTGTGCCCTTCTTGCTTTTTTTTTTCTGAAATTCCCTCCTTTCTTTCTTTATTTCGTATCTTCTCCTTTATTTCATCCAGTACCTTCCTTCCTTCCTTCATCTCCATCTTTCTTTCTTTCCTTTTTTTCTTCCATTTCTTCTTGTTATCCTGTGGTGGCTGTTTCTGTATGGAGTTTGGTGTCGCTGTCTTCCTGTTTTCTGCACAACAACTTTAAGCAAAATCTAAAAATGAACCTATTCACAAAACCTGACGTCACCAGAAATCCAACATTGCTTTCGACAATTTGTGGGTTCCCTCTCACTCCCCCTTGAGTGAGTACATTAATTTGTGTGTGTGTGTATGTGTGTGTGTGTGTGTGAACTGGTGGGATGGTGTTTGATTGCGACGGAATGACTTATTTTCTCCGTTGGGTCTTTAGTTTTTTTGGTTTTGTTGTTGTTGTTCGTGTGTGTGTGTGTGTGTGTGTGTGTGTGTGTGAACTGGTGGGATGGTGTTTGATTGCGACGGAATGACTGTTATTTTCTCCGTTGGGTCTTTAGTTGTTGTTTTTTTTGTTTTTGGTTTGTTTTTTGTTGTTTTTGTTTGTTTGTTTGTTTTTCTGTTTTGGTTTTGTTGTTGTTGTTGTTGTTGTTCAGTGGTGTGTGTGTGTGTGTGTGTGTGTGTGTGTGTGTGTGTGTGTGTGTGTTTCATGCTTTGAATGGAATGGCTGTGAACGATGAAATAGTGGGAAAATACTGATGTGTTTTGATTGTGTTTTGATTTTTTCTTCTTTTTGCTCATTTTCGCTTCTTCAGCTTTATTCCCTCTTTAGGGCGAGGGCTGGATGTAACAAAGCATGTTACTTGCTTATCTATTGCCCTCGATAATAAAGATTTTGTCTTGTTTTGTCTTCTCTGTGTGTGTGTGTGTGTGTGTGTGTGTGTGTGTGTGTGTGTGTGTGTGTGTCATTCTCCCATTTTCCGTCTTCCTAATCTGTTGATATATCACACATCTCTCCACCCCACCTCCCTTCTTTTTCCGATGTTAACTTTCTTCAGTAACAGACAAAACCTGCTCACACCATACCGGTGTTTTTTGTTGTTGCTGTCTTTTTGTTTTAATCAGAAATTGGTGAATTTAGATATTTGACAGGTGGTAGGACATTTGACATCTGATGTGCGTAAATGAACGACAGCAGCAACGCTGATGGTGACGACGATAATTATAGTTATCATTGTAGGATAACAGTAATCATAATTACAACGATGTTGCATTTTTGTTTATAGATACAGTGAAATGCCGTTTGAGTTAACTGTATCTTTCCACAGGAACAGTGACCCGGTTCTTGTGTTCCTGAACATGTACACAGAAGCTGTGATGGTGTTGTTTGTTTCTGTGCTGTGAACAAAATGGTGGTATTAAGGGTCGTAACCGTTTGTATGTATCCATAGAAGTTGTGATCAAAGTTTTAGTCTGTATGAACACGCACACAGAAGATCTGAGCAAGAACCGTGTCATGCCGTGTATACACACAGAAGCTTCAATGCCAGTTTTTATCTGTCGGTATATACACAGAAGATGTGAGGAAGTGTATGTCTGTCGGTATATACACAGAAGATGTGAGGAAGTGTATGTCTGTCGGAATATATACACAAAAGATGTGAAGAAGGATATGTCTGTCAGAATATAAACACAGAAGATGAGAAGTGCATGTCTGTCAGTGTATACGCACAAAAGATGATGAAGTATATGTCTGTCAGTGTATACACACAGAAGATGAGGAAGTCTATGTCTGTGCACGCAGTGAGTGGGCCGGAGGAGAGAGCGGCTTCCTGTGTCTGTCCAAGGGCATGCTGCGCATCTTCCGCCTGCTTCCCCTCAACCTGTTACGTCACTTCCTGACCAAGGGGAAGGAAGCCATGAAGAGCTGCCCAGTAGAGGCCCTGCGGCCCCTCCTGATGCCGGCTGACAAGGTCAGGGACCTCCCTGCCCCCTCCCCGAGGTCCCCCCGATCCTCCTCCCGCAAGCCCGACCACCCGGGGTCATGTGACAAACCTGACGGTCACGTGGCACGCAGGTTTTCCACCCCCACCCTCCCCCTTCCCCCCGCCCGTGCCTCTATCCCCAGACGTGGGTCTACCCACACCCCCATCCCCACCCCCAATCCCCGGGCCTCACAGGCAGACCCTCCAAAGACCGCCGCCAGAAGCGACCCCCCCTCCCTCTCTCCCCGCACCCTGCCCCTCAACGGCATGGAGCGGGAGGCCCACGCGCAGCTGATGACGTACCTGCTGGTCTATCACGTGCAGCACTCTGCGGGATCACGGGGTCAGCTGATGGTGCTGTGCAAGCTGACCTTGCTGTGTCCCCCTCTGCTGGCCACCATGCTGCCAGTGCTCAGATACCACCCGGCCAGGTGAGGGGGGAGGGGTCAGATACCACCCGGCCAGGTGAGGGGGGAAGGGGTCAGATACCACCCAGCCAGGTGAGGGGGGAGGGGTCAGATACCACCTGGCCAGGTGAGGGGGGAGGGGTCAGATACCACCTAGCCAGGTGAGGGGGGAGGGGTCAGATACCACCTGGCCAGGGGAGGGGTCAGATACCACCTGGCCAGGTGAGGGGGGAGGGGTCAGATACCACCCAGCCAGGTGAGGGGGGGGGGTCAGATCAGTGGAGGGGGGGTCTGGATCACAGGTTGATGTGCGGTTGAACCATATAGGTGTTGGTGAGCAGATTATTGACGAGTTGATGGAATTTAGGGACTGACAGAGGGGACTGACTGAATGAATGTGTGAGAGAGGAGTTGATTTGGATCGTGGGTGGATGTGGGATGGAAGTGACATGCTGTGGCCGCAGGGTCCGCCAATGACAATCGTGGCACTGAACACCGGGTGAACAAAACCCCATGGCTGCCATGCAGGGTGGATGTCAGTGTTCAGTTATTTCCCTTTGCAGTTCGCCTTTCATGCCGAGAGTTCTCTTCCCATGACTGTCTGTCAGGGTGTTTGTTTACCGGAGTGGACGAATGCAAAAACTTGTATTTCCATAACAACAATAACATGTGTTGGCATTGAGAATGTGATTATGTGTTCATTGTTGATGATGTGAAGATATCGTCACTGTCATCGCTGTCACCATCACTTTGAAACATCTGATCTCACAGACACAGCTGGTTGGCGCATGCGCCGCGGCAGGCGGTGACGTCATCTCTGAAGAAGGAGGGCAGCACGCGCAGAGTGATCCAATCACTGAGCTCCGAGCTGATGGAGGTGGCGCTGTGGTTAAGACTGGCGGCTCTCTCCGAGTATCAGGTTCGTGTCCTCCGAGGAGGGGGTGTGTGTTTTCTGAGGGGTGTCTTGGGTTTGTATGTGTGTGCCTGCACGCATCCTCCTGTCTGTCTCTTAATCCGTCTCTCTCTCTTCCCTCTCTTCCTCTTCTCACTATTTTCCTTCACCCTGGCCATTATCAGACGTCGAGAAATAAAGACATGCCCATTATTCAGTGTAGACATATTACTGTGCAATCTGGACAGTGATGCTGACAGGATACTATACCGTGACCATAGCGTGACTGTACTAATGACTGTACTGTGACTGTGCCGTGACAAATCCGTGGCTGTACCGTTACTGTACCGTGACTAAACTGATAACTGTACCGTAACTTTACACGTGACTGTGCCGTGAATGTACCGTGACTGAGCCGTGACAGTACCGTGACTGTTCTGGTGACAGTACCGTGACTGAGCCGTGACAGTACCGTGACTGTTCTGGTGACAGTACCGTGAGTGAGCCGTGACAGTACCGTGACTGTTCTGGTGACAGTACCGTGAGTGAGCCGTGACAGTACCGTGACTGTTCTGGTGACAGTACCGTGAGTGAGCCGTGACAGTACCGTGACTGTTCTGGTGACAGTACCATGACTATTCTGGTGACAGTACCGTGACAGTGCCGTGACTGTACCGTGTCTGTGCAGGTGCGCGCCGTGCAGGATGAGGGTCTGACAGTGTTGCACGTGGCCTGCCTGTGGGGGTACAGCCGGCTGATCAGGGCCTGTGTCAGCGTGGTGCTGTCGCCACTCTCCCCGGACATCACGTCATGGGGCGGCCTGAGGGCGCTGGAGGTGGCCGCCGCTCAGGGCAGCACGCGTATGATGGACGTGCTGGTCAGGAGGGGTGCACGTGCTCACTCCTCTGTCCTCCTGGCTGCCTGTGTGGGCAGGGCTTTCACTGGTCAGTCTGCGTGTGTGTGAGTGAGTGGTGGGTGGGAGGGCACAGATGGATTTCAAGGGTGGGGTAGAGGGTGGGCATGTGAGCAGTGGTTGTTTGTCAGCCTGTGTGGTGAGTGTCCCTCCCTAGTGACGTGCAATAGTCCCTGATGCACAAACCTCTCGGTAGAAGTTGACATGTGCTGAACCTTCCTCCAGCCCACAACGTTTCTGCATGTAATGTCCGTTGCAACAACGACGTCAGAGCCAGCAAGGAATATTTGATGTGAACACAGCCAGACATACCCGTGGTATCCAGGAAACAACGGCAGAGCCAGCAAGGAATGTTTGATGTGAACACAGCCAGATATACCCGTGGTATCCAGGAAACAACGGCAGAGCCATCAAGGAATGTTTGATGTGAACACAGCCATGCATATGCCCGTGGTATCCAGGAAACAACGGCAGGTAACCAGGCACATTCAGTGACGCAGACAATGCTCTGCCATACACTTTGCCCTGTATCACACAGCCAGTGTCCATAAAAGAAATCAAAACTGAAATCAGTCAAACGGAGACCACAAATTGAAAACTCACATCCACATAACGACACCCGACTGACGGAGCTGTGAAGTCAGTGACTGGTCACCACTATGTGTTGGGGTGCTGGGTAGGTTGGGGAGTTGAGGGTGGGGGGGGGTGGTAGTGATGAGGTGTTGGGGGAGCGAAGGTATCCATCTGGGGTTAGGGGCAGGAGGATGAAATAGGTATCTGCGTGCAGGTGGTTTATGTCTGTCGGTTCGTGAGAAAGAGAGAGAGAGGGGGGGGGGTTAGAAATGAACATTTTCTTGTTTGTGTGTTATTTTCCATGAAAGGTCATGTTGTTTGGTGTGTCAGGTTTCTACCCAGAACACAGCGAGGCCAGCCAGCTGCCTGACGAGAACACCAAGCTGTTTGTGGTGCAGTGGTGTGCCCGGACATTCAGGTGATGATGATGATGGTGACAGTGATGGTGATGGTGACTGTGATGGTGATGATGATGACAGTGATGATGATGATGACAGTGATGGTGATGATGATGATGACAGTGATGGTGACTGTGATGGTGATGATGATGATGATGATGATGGTGATGATGATGATGATGACAGTGATGATGATGATGACAGTGATGGTGATGATGATGATGACAGTGATGATGATGATTATGATGATGACAGTGATGGTGATGATGATGATGACAGTGATGATGATGATGATGATGATGGTGATAACAGTAACGGTAAACCAAGCTGTTTGTGGTGCAGTGGTGTGCCCGGACATTCAGGTGATGATGATGATGACAGTGATGATGATGATGGTGATGACAATGATGATGATGACAGTGATGATGATGACAGTGATGATGACAGTGATGATGATGATGATGATGACAGTGATGATGACAGTGATGATGACAGTGATGATGATGATGATGACAGTGATGATGATGATGACTGTGATGATGATGGTGATGATGACAGTGATGGTGATGATGATGATGATGATGATGATGACAGTGATGGTGATGATGATGATGACAGTGATGATGACAGTGATGGTGATGATGATGGTGGTGATGATGATGATGATGATGATGATGACAGTGATGATGATGGTGATAGTGATGATGATGATGATGGTGGTGATAACAGTAACGGTACACCAAGCTGTTTGTGGTGTGCCCGGACCTTCAGGTGATGATGATGATGACAGTGATGATGATGATGATGATGATGGTGATAACAGTAACGGTACACCAAGCTGTTTGTGGTGCAGTGGTGTGCCCGCTCCTTCAGGTAACTGGGGAGGAGCGGGGGAGTTGAAAGCTGAGGTGGTGGGTGATGACATTCATGATGAAAACACAGAATAGAATAAAGTTTACAGGACACGAGGCAAACACATGCAAATGAATAAGTAAGCAAGCGCGCATGTGTGTGTGTGTGTGTGTGTGTGTGTGTGTGTGTGATGCAGTTTTCGAAGCACTTTTTAAACCAATGGACATCCCCTTCTCTCTCCAAGACAATGTTAAAAACTTTTTAAAAAACTCATTCATTTTCCCATTTTTGCACCGTGCTGCAAGCTCCGCTTTCCTAAAATGACGCTCAAAATCACTGTCAGTAAAAACAAGACGAAACCAACATTGCAGATAATGAGGATAGACTGAAGAGACGAAATATAAAAAAAAATTGAAAAAAGCTAAGCATAAGGTGACTGGAGAAATGGTCATTGCGCAGTGACTCCATTGACCTGGCCTTCCGTCACCCGACCTTCGGCACAGTGTTTGACGTCATCCTGAAGAGACGTCACTGGGCCATCTTTGACTGGCTGCTCACCAACATAGAGGTCGCTCCCGTCAGCAAACTGCTGGCCAGGTACAGTGCTCTCCCCTCGCTGTGCTCTGTGTGCGTGCGTGTGTGTGTGTGTGTGTGTGTGTGTGTGTGTGTGCTTACAGTCGTGATTTCATCTCAGGAATCACCCAAGGATTCAGGCTGTTTTAAATGAGATATCTCTACGTACATTTCTTGACATCTCTTACTCTGTGAACCCAGTCAGTCAGACCGAAGCCGTCACTGTGGTTGGTGCCCACAGGTGCCCGCAGTTCGCGGAGCTGGCCCAGGCCCCGGAACAGCTGCTGGTCCGCTTCCTGAAGTGTCTGGGGGAGGTGCTGCCCGCTCTGCCGGACCCCGTGATGCAGACCTTCCTGCTGACCCTCAGTGCACGTGCTGACCCCAGCCTGGAGCGCGTGGTGCGGCGCCTGATGGCTCTGGACTACTTCCGGCAGCACCAGAGGCTGCTGAGTCTGGTGACAGCCCGCGGGAGGCATCAGGAGACCCTGCTGCACAACATGTGTCGGGTGGGCCACGTGGCCTCCCTCAAACTCTTCCTCTGTCTCTTCTCCCTGAACATCACCAACAAGGCAGAGATTTCCGGTGTGTTGGTTGTGGCTGTCACCTTCTGTCTGTCTGTGTCTGTCTGGTCTCTGTTTCTGTCTGTGTATGTCTGTGTCTGTCTGTGTATGTCTCTGTTTCTGTGTGTCTGTCTGTGTCTGTCTCTGTTTCTGTCTGTCTCTGTCTCTGTCTGGTCTCTGTCTGTCTGTCTCTGTCTCTGTCTTTGTCTGTCTCTTCTCCCTCAACATCACCAACAAGGCAGAGATTTCTGGTGTGTTGGGCTGCAGCTGTCACGTTCTGTCTCAATCTGTATCTATCCATGTCCTGATGATGACACTGTTCAGCACTGTCACAAACCTGCCTGTGTCACTCCATGTCCTGATGATGACCACATACCTGACTGTGTCACTCCATGTCTTGATGATGACCACAAACCTGACTGTGTCACTCCATGTCCTGATGATGACCACAAACCTGACTGTGTCACTCCATGTCTTGACGATGACCACAAACCTGCCTGTGTCACTCCATGTCCTGATGATGACCACAAACCTGCATATCACTCCATGTCCTGATGATGACCACAAACCTGACTGTCACTCCATGACCTGATGATGACCACAAACCTGCACATCACTCTCATGTCCTGATGATGACCACAAACCTGACTGTCACTCCATGACCTGATGATGACCACAAACCTGCACATCACTCTCATGTCCTGATGATGACCACAAACCTGACTGTCACTCCATGTCCTGATGATGACCACAAACCTGACTGTCACTCCATGCCCTGATGATGACCACAAACCTGTCTGTGTCACTCCATGTCCTGATGATGACCACAAACCTGACTGTCACTCCATGTCCTGATGATGACCACAAACCTGCATATCACTCCATGTCCTGATGATGACCACAAACCTGACTGTGTCACTCCATGTCCTGATGATGACCACAAACCTGACTGTCACTCCATGTCCTGATGATGACCACAAACCTGACTGTCACTCCATGTCCTGACAGTGACCACAAACCTGACTATCACTCCATGTTCTGATGACCACAAACCTGACTGCCACTCCATGTCCTGATGATGACCACAAACCTATCACTCCATGTCTCCTGATGGTGCAGACTTTCTGGACGTGGAGGACCGCAGTGGCTGCACCCCCCTGTGGTACTGTCTGGCCCACAAACGGTGGACCATGGCGGAGTACCTCATCACCAGCGGCATCCGGGTGGCCCCTAGGCGGGCAGTACCCGACTTCTGCGTCAAGCGCTCCTTCAGACTGTGTGGCGGGGTGGATCCACCCGACAGCCGCCCCTCCTCTTCGCGAAGCACGTGCCGGCGGAGGGCGGTACCCGGGGTGTGCAACAACTCGCTGCAGATGGTGCAGCTCCTCTCCCCGGGGTGTTCCCGTCTGATGCAACTCTACACACAGCCGCCAGAGGTGACCCCGCCTCAAGAAGGTGTGGATGGAGGGGGAGGTGTGTGTAAAGGTGTGTGTGTGTGTGTGTGTGTAGTGTGTGTGTGTGTGTGTGTGTGTTTGTGTGTGTGTGTGTGTTTGTGCGTGTGTTTGTGTGTGTGTAGTGTGTGTGTGTGTTTGTGTGGTGTGTGTGTGGTTGTGTGTGGTGTGTGTGTGTGTGTGTGTGTGTATTTTTGTGTGGAGGGGATGTGTGTGTCTGTGACTGTGTGTAGAGAGTCGTTCACTTTGGGGCTCCTTTGGTATGGACATTTGTTTAACCGGAAATGCTTATTGTAAGTCATAAGTATGATCTGTGATATCAATTTACGTTGAATCTGTTTTCGTTTATTTTTAAAGAGAAAGAGGCACGTGGTTGTTCACACAAAAATAGGATGTACCCTTAAGAGACATATAATTATATATATATATATATATATATATATATATATATATATATATATATATATATATATATATATATTCAAAGAAATCACGGAAAATTACATTGGCATATTTTAAAACATTTTACATATTTCGATGGATGTTCATGTCTTGGCGTGTGGTGTCGCGCGCGCGCTCGTGTGTGTGTGTGTGTGTGTGTGTGTGTGTGTGTGTTTGCTTGCTTCCTCATGTTTGATAAGACTTGTTGGTGAGTGTTGATAATAGGCCCCTGTGGCGTTATTTTGCAACCATGTTTTCCCATATTAATGTTAGATGTCAGCAGTTTGGGTCTCTGTGATAAGGAGGTAAAGTGCATTATAAATACCCATTATTATTATTATTATTATAAACATTCATATAGCGCCCTTTCTCCCTAAGAGCTCAGGGCGCTTTACATAAAAGAACAACGAACAAATGACAGAAGTCATTCATGACAATTATTATCATTATTAACAGCAGCTCCAGCTGCAGCACCAGCTGTAGTGGTAGTCGTAGTTGTAGTAGTTGTTGTAGTAGTAGTAGAGAGCAGAAATAGTGGCAGTAGCTGCAGCAGTGGCAAATAAGAACAGTGAACAGTTAACAAATTTACAATCAACGACAAACTGTCATCCATACCCCATGTCTTACAAGCAAGCAAGACATGTATCTGTGTACCGCAACGATTGCTGACTCTGTGTTGTGACCCTCCCACCCCCACCACCACCACCACCACCCACTCCCAGACCCGTGTCCCCGGGGGCAGGGCGTGACGGACAGGCCGTGCAGTGACTCGGGTTATCCCGTGTCGGAAGAGGACACCACTGTCACCAGTGACAACGAAGAGGAGCGACGGCGGAACCTGAGTTACCTCCTCTCCCTCGTTCACTATGCGGGTCAAAAGGTGAGGGGGACTGTGCGGGTGGTGTCCCTTGGACTGCAATTTGTCGTCTGGAGGGTGTGTGTGGTGAATGATTTCCGCACAGAAAGGGGGGGAGGGCGTGATGGAAGGGAAGAAAGGAAGAAAGAAAGGAGAGGGTAAGAAGCGAAAGAGAAAACGAGAAAAGAAAAGGTAAACTACTAACAATAGTCAGGTGGAATTTGTGTATGTCGGACGATCGAATCATGGATACAACTCACAAGCTTCAGTCCTAAGAGTTGTGTTTGTGATGTGGCAATGCCATGTCCTCACTACGGGTAGCTAGTTCTTGGGTGGAGAGCTGGGTGGGTGGGTAGGTAGATGGGTGAATGCATGTAGGTTGATTTTGAGTGTGTGTGTGTGTGTGTGTGTGTGTGTGTAACGTTTTATTGTAAGCGTCATTCTGCGTTATTATTACTAGTATTAGTAGTAGCAATAGTCGTAGCAGCAGCAGTAGTAGTAGTATCATTACTAGTATTAGCATTGTTGTTGTTCTTGTGATGTAGTAGTAGTAGTAGTAGTAGTAGTAGTAGCGATAGCAGTAGCAGAAGTATCATCATCGGCATTAGTTTTGGTGTTGATGTTCTTGTTACCTTGTAGTAGGAGGAAGAGGAGCAGTGGGGAAGAGCAGTATTATCATCATCAGCATGATGAAGATGAACGTCGCTACAGGGCGCCACCCTGTACCAGTATCCGTGTTGTTGTTGATGTTCTTGTTACCTCGTAGTAGTGGTAGAAGGAGGAGCAGTACCGTCGTCACTATGATGACTGTCGGTACAGGGCGCCACACTGGTGCACGCGGCAGCGGCAGTGGGGGACAAGGCCCTCCTGCAGGACCTGGTGAGGTCCCCTTACTGCCACGCCCAGCTGGCCTTCTCGCGCACCTTCTCGCCCTTCCTGTTCGCTCTGGCCAACAGCCGTGTGGACACCATCAGAGCCTGTCTGCAGCACGGCCTGGGGCCCTATGACGACGACCCCCTGCACTACACGCTGGCCAGGCTGGTCCTGGCGAGGTGCGGAGTGAGGGACTCGGAGGAGTCGCTCCGCGGCATGCTCCGGCACCAGAAGGTGGACCCCGACACGGTGACCGCCGTCATGGACCTCGTCTCCTCCAGGGCGGCCTGCTCCGCCAAGGTCAGGGACATCTGCACCCATATCACCGCCTCCGAGTGCGTCTGCACCGAGCACGACTTGGTGCGGCTGGTGGGGGAGGTGGTGAAGGCCCGTAAAGGCTTGGTCAGTGACGTGCTGCTGGTCACTGCTGCCGTGACGGGTAGGTCTGGGGGTGTGCTGGGGGTGTGTCTGCTTTCTTTGTGTGTGTTGTGGTGTGTGAGTGTGTGTGTCCGTGCCCGTGCCCGTGCCCGTGCCCATGTGTGGCTGTGGTGCAGTATGTGCTGAGGAAGGTGGAGATAGGATGTGAAATCAGCTTGTTGGGTGTTTGTGTGATTCAGGCAGATTGAGTGTTTGAGGCAGGTTATGGTGTGTTTGAGGCAGGTTATGGTGTGTTTGAGGCAAGCTATGGTGTGTTTGAGGCAAGCTGTGGTGTGTTTGAGGCAAGCTATGGTGTACGACAAGCTGTGGCGTGTTTGAGGCAGGTTATGGTGTCTTTGAGGCAAGCTGTGGTGTGTTTGAGGCAAGCTGTGGTCTGTGTTGTGGTGTGTTTCAGGCAAGCTGTGCTGTGTGCTGTGGTGTGTTTCAGACAAACTGTGGTGTGTGTTGTACTGTGTTTGAGGCAAGCTGTGCTGTGCGTTGGGCTGTGTTTCAGACAAACTGTGGTGTGTGTTGTACTGTGTTTCAGGCAAGCTGTGCTGTGTTTCAGGCAAGCTGTGCTGTGCGTTGGGCTGTGTTTCAGGCAAGCTGTTCTGTGCGTTGGGCTGTGTTTCAGGCAAGCTGTGCTGTGCGTTGGGCTGTGTTTCAGGCAAGCTGTGCTGTGCGTTGGGCTGTGTTTCAGGAAAGCTGTGCTGTGCTTTGGGCTGTGTTTCAGACAAGCTGTGCTGTGCGTTGGGCTGTGTTTCAGACAAGCTGTGCTGTGCGTTGGGCTGTGTTTCAGACAAGCTGTGCTGTGTGTTGTGCTGTGTTTCGGGCAAGCTGTGCTGTGTTTCAGGCAAGCTGTGGGTGTTCAAGTCAATCATGGACAGTGTGGAGCGGACGGACAAACTGGCGGAGCAGTGCACCAGAGTCATTCTGCCCAAAGCGTCCTTTGTCGACCTCCTCTTCCTGTTCGCCCCCAGACGTATGACGCCGCTAGCACACGATCCGGAGTATTCCGACCGTATGAAGGTGTGTGTGTGTGTGTGTGTGTGTGTGTGTGTGTGTGCTGCAAAGTGCTGTATTGTATTGTGTTGTGTTGTATTGTTCTATATTGTACTGCATTCTACCGCATTGTGACTACAGATCCTACGCTGCCTGTCCAACGAGTCCTGACTGTATTGTATTGTATTGTATTGTGTGGTATTGTGTGGTATTGTATCGTACTGTACTGTATTGTACTGCCTGTCCAACGAGTCCTGACTGCATTGTGGTGCATTATACTGTTCTGCATTGTATTGTATTGTACTGTACTGTACTGTACTGTATTGTGTTGTGTTGTGTTGTATAGTAATGTATTGTATTGTAGTGTCATTTTTTGTATTGTATTGTGTTGTGTTGTGTTGTATAGTAATGTATTGTATTGTAGTGTCATTTTTTGTATTGTATTGTAGTGTATTGCATTGTAGTTCATCGTATTGTGTTGTAGTGTAGTGTGTTGTATTGTAGTGTAGTGTAGTGCGTTGTATTGTATTGTAGTGTGTTGTATTCTATTGTTGTGTCGTGTGTTGTATTGTAGTGTAGTGCGTTGTATTGTATTGTATTGTGTTGTAGTGTAGTGCATTGTGTTGTATTGTAGTGTCGTGTGTTGTATTGCAGTGTGTTGTACTGTGTTGTATTGTATTGTATTGTGGTGTAGTGCGTTGTATTGTAGTGTCGTGTGTTGTATTGTATTGTACTGTGTTGTATTGTGTTGTATGGTATTTTATGGTAGTGTGTTGTGTTGTATTGTATTGTATTGTACTGTATTGTAATGAATTGTGTTGTGTTGTATTGTGTTGTGTTGTGCCCCCAGATCCTGCGCTGCCTGTCCAGCGACTCATGACTGTATTGTGGTGTGATGTGGTGTATGATATTGTACTGTACTGCAGTACTCTGCACTGTCCTGTGCCCCCAGATCCTGCGCTGCCTGTCCAGCGAGGCCCCCCTGGTGCTGCAGCCCCAGACGCTGAGGGCGGCCATCAGGAAGAACGTGCTGCCCATGCTGGAGGTGGTCATCAAGGACCACGCCAGGCACGACCTGCCCCTCCAGCCGTCCTCACTCTGGTTCCAGTCACTCTTCAAGGGAGCCACCATCGGGGACTTCCACTACGTCAACACGCTCTGCGGGGCCAACCTTAACGTCAAGGTGTGTGTGTGTGTGTGTGTGTGTGTGTGTGTGTGTGTGTGTGTGCGCGTGCGTGCGTCTGTGTGTGTGTGTGTGTGTGAGTGATGGTGTGAGTGATGGTGTGTGTGTGTGTGTGTGTGTGTGTGTGTGTGATAGAGAGAGAGAGAGATGGTGATGGTAGATGATGATGATGATGATGCATGACGGTGTGTGACAAGTGAACATTCTGCAGTCCGCACTGTTACGGGCAGTGTGTATGGCATGATGATGATGTTGATGATGATGATGATGATGTTGGTGGTGATGATGATGATGATGATGATGTATGACGGTGTGTGACAGGTGAACATTCTGCAGTCAGCATTATTACGGGCAGTGTGTCTGGCATGTCTACACCGCCGGAAACAGATTGTCAACAGACTGCTGCTCTTCAAGCTACCTCTCCTCACCTCCGTCACGGATCTGCCCGGGGAGTTCTACATGCAGGTCACTGTCTGATGCATATGGTGGTGGTGGTGGTGGTGGTGCTGGGTTTTGTGTTGTTGTTGTTGGTGGTGGTGTTGTTGTTGGTGGTGGGGTGTTGTTGTTGGTGGTGGTGGTGGTGGTGATGGTGGTGGTGTTGTTGGTGGTGGGGTGGTGGTGGTGGTGATATTGTTGTTGTTGTTGTTAGTGGTGGTGGTGGTGGTGTTTGTGATGTTGTTGTTGTTGTTGGTGGTGGTGGTGGTGGGGTGGTGGTGGTGGTGGGGTGATGTTTGTGTTGATGTTGTTGGTGGTGGTGGCGGTGGCGTTGGTGGTGGTGGTGGTGATGGTGGTGGTGGGGGGGTGATGGTGGTGGTGGTGGTGGTGGTAGTGGTTATGGTGGTGGTGGGGTGTTGGTGGTTATGGTGGTGGTGGGGTGTTGGTGGTGGTGGGTTGTGGTGGTGGTGTTTGTGATGACGATGAAGATGATGATGATGATGGTGGTGATCATATTGGTGGTAACGATGGTGTTGATGATAATGATGATGATAGTGGTGGTCGTGATGTTGGTGATAATGATGATGATGATGATGACGACGATGATGTTGATGATGACCATGATGATGATTATGGTGATGTTGGTGATGGTAATGATGATGATGACGATGATGATGAAGATGGTAATGATGATGGTGATGATGATGATGGTCACAATGATGATGATGATGAAGATGGTCACGATGATGATGATGATGATGGTGGTAATGATGATGGTGGTGGTGTTGGTGGTGGTGATGATGATGATGATGATGGTGATGATGATGGTGATGATGATGATGTTGGTGATGGTAATGATGATGGTGATGATGATGATGGTAATGGTGATGATAATGATGATGACGGTGGTAATAATTATGATGATGATGATGGTGATGATGATGATGATGATGGTAATGATGATGAAGATGATGATGCCACAGCCCCAGTTAGTGCTGGAGGCGGCCATAGAGGGCGGGGACTCGGTGATTGCCTCCCTTATCCTGCAGACCATGGAGGAGACAGGACTCAGCCCTTCACAGGAAGACATCCTCAGGTCGGTGTGTGTGTGTGTGTGTTTGTGCGTGTGTGTGTGTGTGTGTGTTTGTTTGTTTGTTTGTATATGTGTGCGCGTGTGTGTGTTTGTGTGTGTGTGCGTGTGCGTGTGTGTATGTGTGTGTGTGTGCGTGTGTGTGTGTAGTAGTAGTAGTAGTGGTAGTAGTAGTAGTAGTGTTCTCCACCTGCCCTTTTTATATCTGCCCCTTCCTCTCTCACACCCACAGATACCATGACAATCATGCCGTCACAGTATCAATAAGCAGTCAGTGGATCAAATCACAATCAATGGAACCAGTGGACCAGTGACCCAATTACTGTATCAATAACCAGTCAGTGGATCAATGACCAATCACTGTATCAGTAACCAGTCAGTGGATCAGTGACCAGTCACTGTATCAATAACCAGTCAGTGGATCAGTGACCAATCAGTGTATCAATAACCAGTCAGTGGATCAATGACCAATCATTGTATCAATAACCAGTCAGTGGATCAGTGACCAATCAGTGTATCAATAACCAGTCAGTGGATCAATGACCAATCACTGTATCAATAACCAGTCAGTGAATCAATGACCAATCACTGTATCAATAACCAGTCAGTGGATCAATGACCAATCAGTGTATCAATAACCAGTCAGTGGATCAATGACCAGTCAGTGGATCAATGACCAATCAGTGTATCAATAACCAGTCAGTGGATCAGTGACCAATCAGTGTATCAATAACCAGTCAGTGGATCAATGACCAATCAGTGTATCAATAACCAGTCAGTGGATCAGTGACCAATCAGTGTATCAATAACCAGTCAGTGGATCAGTGACCAATCAGTGTATCAATAACCAGTCAGTGGATCAATGACCAATCAGTGTATCAATAACCAGTCAGTGGATCAATGACCAATCACTGTATCAGTAACCAGTCAGTGGATTAGTGAACAGTTACTGTATCAATAAGCAGTCAGTGCATCAATACACAATCAATGGAATCAGTGGTTCAGTGACGAATTAATGTATCAGTAACCAGTCAGTGGATCAATACACGATCAATGGAATCAGTGGTTCAGTGACGAATTAATGTATCAGTAACCAGTCAGTGGATCAATACACGATCAATGGAATCAGTGGTTCAGTGACGAATTAATGTATCAATAAGCAGTCAGTGGATCAATACACGATCAATGGAATCAGTGGTTCAGTGAAGAATTAATGTATCAATAAGCAGTCAGTGCATCAGTACACGATCAATGGTATCAGTGGTTCAGTGACGAATTAATATATCAGTAACCAGTCAGTGGATCAATGACCATTCACTGTATCAATAACCAGTCAGTGGATCAATACACGATCAATGGAATCAGTGGTTCAGTGACGAATTAATGTATCAGTAACCAGTCAGTGGATCAATACACGATCAATGGAATCAGTGGTTCAGTGACGAATTAATGTATCAATAAGCAGTCAGTGGATCAATACACGATCAATGGAATCAGTGGTTCAGTGAAGAATTAATGTATCAATAAGCAGTCAGTGCATCAGTACACGATCAATGGAATCAGTGGTTCAGTGACGAATTAATATATCAGTAACCAGTCAGTGGATCAATGACCATTCACTGTATCAATAACCAGTCAGTGGATCAATGACCATTCACTGTATCAATAACCAGTCAGTGGATCAATGACCAGTCACGAACAGTCAGTGTGTGCCCCACAGATCGATCTTCATGGCGTTCCGGAAGGGCATGGAGCCCATCATTGACAACCTGCTGATGTTTGCCCACGAGGTGGCGCCCTCCCTAGTCTCCATGAACATCTGCCACAGACTCTTCCTCGTCGCCGCCCGCAGTGGTCATGGCCGCATCTGCTCCAAGTTCCTCAATCTGGAGGTCAGTGTCTGCAGTGGAGGGGGGGGGGTTATAGGGCAGTGTGTATTTGGTTATGTACTTTGCCTTCAACCCATAGCTGAATGGACGGTCGGTGTTTGTTTTGTTTTGTTTTGTACTTTGCCTTTCAGACATGATTAGATGGACTTTTTATTTCATTGTGTTTGTTGTTATATGGTACAATGGATGGTTTATATCTTATTGTATTCGTCGGCGCGTAGTTAAAATGGGTAGTATCTGTTTTATCGTGTATGTTGACATGATGGTTTATTGGGTCGAGTCTGTGTTGTTTTTTTGTGCGCGTCGATATAAGGCTAAATGGATAGTTTTGATATAAGGTTAATTAAAACGAACAGTGTCTATTTTGCTGTATACTTTGCCATAAACACATGGTTCAAGTGATTATTGCTGACACAGGTTATACGTGAGTTGCCGCCAGGTTTATCATGCTCTGATATACCGCTACAAGAAGCGAAAGGAAAATTACTCGACGTGACAATTTGTCAAGGATTGGGGTGAAGAGCGGATCTTCTATATCAGTCAAAAGATTCCATCAATGTTGCTGTTTTTACATGTGGCTTTAATACCATCAAACTTGCACAATTGTTAACCCCTAGGCTGCCTGCATGACGAGATAACTCGTCATGGCAAGCATGTATGCTTCGCTGCCTGCATGACGAGATAACTCGTCATCGAATTATTCTGACTTTTCCCTGGTTTGCATTCATTTCCTTGGCAAAAATAGTGGTAGCTTTAGCCTGGGGAATCTCTCTAGATTCTATTCATAGCTAGAAACCCCATCTACGTCATGAAGCAGTCCTTTATTTGAACGTTTTGGTTGGGTCACTGTCCAAGTGTTTGCCTGACTTCTCTCCTCGCTCGCTCAACAAAATGTCGGACTGACGCCGTGCTCAAGACATGCGATCGTGACGAACTAAATCAACCATGATTTCTTTCTTTAGCTGATGCTCAGAAAGAATTGAAGCGTAAATTCGAAGGAGAAGATAGAGATGAACATTTATAGGACGATCTGATAGAAAATAAATGAATAATGAAGAGAGTGGCCACGATGTGACTGTCAGTGAGTGATGCCGGCTGTACAGATGTTAGCAGACGACAGATGACCGAATTAGCAGCAGAGCGATATTCTTGGCACGCAGCCAACGCGGTCTGATGAGAACTGAATCAAGTGACCGTGTGAGAGGGGTGAGGAGGAGGGGGGGTGGAGACTGAGGGGGCGTGGCCTCACATCCATCTTATCACTTGGAGAAGTCACAATGTATTGTGTATCTATCTCTTAAAAAATATATATATATTGTGGTTGTTCTAGTATGATTTTGTGTTTGCAGATATCCATTTGTCCAGAATATATGATGTTTTTGTGCAAATTACCTGACTAATGTTTGTAATGAACAAGTTGAAAATGTGACAAAAAACAAAACACTGATTTCAAAACAACAGCATGTCACTAAAAATATATAAAATGGGAAAACAGCATGTGTTTTGTATTCTTTATTCATTTACCTTTCAGAAAATATATACTTTTATGGGTCTTTCTCCAATAACAAAGAGCACAGAATTTTTTGAAAATTTATACCCGTTTTTTGTGAAAAAACCCTGGCAAATAGATTTCACTTAAATCTTATTTTCCTGGCAGCGAAAGGGTGCTGTTAGCTTTCAGCCTACGTGAAAAAAACAGCTTTCGTTGGGTCATGTCCTATGGCCTCCGTTACCCAGAGAAAAACCCCGACACACACCGCCACTTTGTCCTTGCCACAGAAACTGAACGTGTCAGCCAAAGACCCTCACTGTTCTGTGTCCTTCCCACAGAAACTGAACGTGTCGGCTAAAGACCCTCACTGGTCTTTGTCCTTCCCACAGAAACTGAACGTGTCAGCCAAAGATCATCACTGTTCTGTGTCCTTCCCACAGAAACTGAACGTGTCAGCCAAAGACCCTCACTGTTCTGTGTCCTTCCCACAGAAACTGAACGTGTCAGCCAAAGACCCTCACTGTTCTGTGTCCTTCCCACAGAAGCTGAACGTGTCAGCCAAAGACCCTCACTGTTCTGTGTCCTTCCCACAGAAACTGAACGTGTCAGCCAAAGATCATCACTGTTCTGTGTCCTTCCCACAGAAACTGAACGTGTCAGCCAAAGATCATCACTGTTCTGTGTCCTTCCCACAGAAACTGAACGTGTCAGCCAAAGACCCTCACTGTTCTGTGTCCTTCCCACAGAAGAACGTGTCAGCCAAAGACCCTCACTGTTCTGTGTCCTTCCCACAGAAGCTGAACGTGTCAGCCAAAGACCCTCACTGTTCTGTGTCCTTCCCACAGCCAAAGATCCTCACTGTTCTGTGTCCTTCCCACAGAAACTGAACGTGTCAGCCAAAGACCCTCACTGTTCTGTGTCCTTCCCACAGAAACTGAACGTGTCAGCCAAAGACCCTCACTGTTCTGTGTCCTTCCCACAGCCAAAGATCCTCACTGTTCTGTGTCCTTCCCACAGAAACTGAACGTGTCAGCCAAAGACCCTCAATCACTGTTCTGTGTCCTTCCCACAGAAACTGAACGTGTCAGCCAAAGACCCTCACTGTTCTGTGTGCTTCCCACAGAAGCTGAACGTGTCAGCCAAAGACCCTCACTGTTCTGTGTCCTTCCCACAGAAGAACGTGTCAGCCAAAGCCCCTCACTGGTCTTTGGCCTTCCCACAGAAACTGAACGTGTAAGCTAAAGACCCTCGCTGGTCTTTGGCCTTCCCACAGAAACTGAACGTGTCAGCCAAAGACCCTCACTGTTCTGTGTCCTTCCCACAGAAACTGAACGTGTAAGCTAAAGACCCTCACTGTTCTGTGTCCTTCCCACAGAAACTGAACGTGTCAGCAAAAGACCCTCACTGTTATGTGTCCTTTCCCACAGAAACTGAACGTGTCAGCCAAAGACCCTCACTGTTCTGTGTCCTTCCCACAGAAACTGAACGTGTAAGCTAAAGACCCTCACTGTTCTGTGTCCTTCCCACAGAAACTGAACGTGTCAGCCAAAGACCCTCACTGTTATGTGTCCTTTCCCACAGAAACTGAACGTGTCAGCCAAAGACCCTCCCTCACTGTTCTGTGTCCTTCCCACAGAAGAACGTGTGTGCCAAAGACCCTCCCTCACTGTTCTGTGTCCTTCCCACAGCCAAAGACCCTCAGTGTTCTGTGTCCTTCCCACAGAAACTGAACGTGTCAGCCAAAGACCCTCAATCCCTGTTCTGTGTCCTTCCCACAGAAACTGAACGTGTCAGCCAAAGACCCTCACTGTTCTGTGTCCTTCCCACAGAAGCTGAACGTGTCAGCCAAAGACCCTCACTGTTCTGTGTCCTTCCCACAGAAACTGAACGTGTCAGCCAAAGATCCTCACTGTTCTGTGTCCTTCCCACAGAAACTGAACGTGTCAGCCAAAGACCCTCACTGTTCTGTGTCCTTCCCACAGAAACTGAACGTGTCAGCTAAAGACCCTCAGTGTTCTGTGTCCTTCCCACAGAAGCTGAATGTGTCAGCCAAAGACCCTCACTGTTCTGTGTCCTTCCCACAGCCAAAGATCCTCACTGTTCTGTGTCCTTCCCACAGAAACTGAACGTGTCAGCCAAAGACCCTCACTGTTCTGTGTCCTTCCCACAGAAACTGAACGTGTCAGCCAAAGACCCTCACTGTTCTGTGTCCTTCCCACAGCCAAAGATCCTCACTGTTCTGTGTCCTTCCCACAGAAACTGAACGTGTCAGCCAAAGACCCTCACTGTTCTGTGTCCTTCCCACAGAAACTGAACGTGTCAGCCAAAGACCCTCACTGTTCTGTGTCCTTCCCACAGAAACTGAACGTGTCAGCCAAAGACCCTCACTGTTCTGTGTCCTTCCCACAGCCAAAGATCCTCACTGTTCTGTGTCCTTCCCACAGAAACTGAACGTGTCAGCAAAAGACCCTCACTGTTCTGTGTCCTTCCCACAGAAACTGAACGTGTCAGCCAAAGACCCTCACTGTTCTGTGTCCTTCCCACAGCCAAAGATCCTCACTGTTCTGTGTCCTTCCCACAGAAACTGAACGTGTCAGCCAAAGACCCTCAATCACTGTTCTGTGTCCTTCCCACAGAAACTGAACGTGTCAGCCAAAGACCCTCACTGTTCTGTGTGCTTCCCACAGAAGCTGAACGTGTCAGCCAAAGACCCTCACTGTTCTGTGTCCTTCCCACAGAAGAACGTGTCAGCCAAAGCCCCTCACTGGTCTTTGGCCTTCCCACAGAAACTGAACGTGTAAGCTAAAGACCCTCGCTGGTCTTTGGCCTTCCCACAGAAACTGAACGTGTCAGCCAAAGACCCTCACTGTTCTGTGTCCTTCCCACAGAAACTGAACGTGTAAGCTAAAGACCCTCACTGTTCTGTGTCCTTCCCACAGAAACTGAACGTGTCAGCCAAAGACCCTCACTGTTATGTGTCCTTTCCCACAGAAACTGAACGTGTCAGCCAAAGACCCTCACTGTTCTGTGTCCTTCCCACAGAAACTGAACGTGTAAGCTAAAGACCCTCACTGTTCTGTGTCCTTCCCACAGAAACTGAACGTGTCAGCCAAAGACCCTCACTGTTATGTGTCCTTTCCCACAGAAACTGAACGTGTCAGCCAAAGACCCTCCCTCACTGTTCTGTGTCCTTCCCACAGAAGAACGTGTCAGCCAAAGACCCTCCCTCACTGTTCTGTGTCCTTCCCACAGCCAAAGACCCTCACTGTTCTGTGTCCTTCCCACAGAAACTGAACGTGTCAGCCAAAGACCCTCACTGTTCTGTGTCCTTCCCACAGAAACTGAACGTGTCAGCCAAAGACCCTCACTGTTCTGTGTCCTTCCCACAGAAGCTGAACGTGTCAGCCAAAGACCCTCACTGTTCTGTGTCCTTCCCACAGAAACTGAACGTGTCAGCCAAAGATCCTCACTGTTCTGTGTCCTTCCCACAGAAACTGAACGTGTCAGCCAAAGACCCTCACTGTTCTGTGTCCTTCCCACAGAAACTGAACGTGTCAGCTAAAGACCCTCAGTGTTCTGTGTCCTTCCCACAGAAGCTGAATGTGTCGGCCAAGGACCCTCACGGCTTCACGGCGTTACACTACGCCTGTATGTACAACCGAACCTCCCTGGTACGCGCCATCATCGCCGTGGCGCCCTCTAGCGTTAGCTGCGAGACTCCTGAGGGGTTAACGCCCCTGGACCTGGCGCGCTGCATGGGCAACTGGGAGCTGGCCTTTGAGCTGATCGGGGTGCACGGCGCCGCCAGGGGGGTGGGCTTTGCCGAGGCTCAGGTGAGGGCAGGGGAGGTTGTTTTTTTTTTTTTTGTTGGTCGTTTTGTTTTTGTTTTATGTTTTTTTCGTTTATGGCAGGGGTAGTTATTGTGGATTTAGTGGGCTGGGGGTGGGCTTTGCCGAGGCTCAGATGAGGGCAGGGGGTTTGTGTGTTATTTTGTTTTGGGTTTGTTTTTTTGTTGTTATTTTTAGGGCGGGGTAGTTATGGTGGATTTAGTGGGCTGGGGCTGGGCTTTGCGAAATCCCAGGCAAGGGAGAATGTGTTTTTAAAGACGAGGGCTTTGTGAAGTTTATGGTAAAGGGGGTGGTTTTTTATGCTTGTGGGGGTCTGAGTTAATGTGGATTTAGGGGGCGATGGGGGGGGGGGGGGCAGGCTTTGTGATGTCTCGTGATGTGGGTGTATTTTCTGTTGAGGGGGGAGGATGTTGAGTTAATGTGGATTTAGGTGGGGGGAGGGGGGGGGCTTTGTCAAGTCTGTGGTACAGATCTGTTTTTCTGTGGGTGAAGGATTGAGTTAATGAGGATTTAGGTAGCGTGAGTTTTGTGGAGTCCAGAGTATTGTGTAATTTGATTTTTTTTTTTTCGTTTTTGGTGGGGTGGAGCGTGGGGTGGGGTGTGGGTGGGGTGTTCAGTGAAGTGGATTACGGTGTACTGTGTGGCTGGCGGCAAAAAGGAATGAAAGCAATTAAGATAAAGGCACAGCCAAGAACGCCAGTCGGACACAAGGGTAAAGCAGCACAGCACCCAATCACTTAACCCCCCCCCCCCACACCTACCCCCCACCCTCTGCTATCCCCCTCCCTCCAGGTGCAGACCCAGGGGTGGATGAAGCGGCTGCTGATGCTGAACGAGCAGTGCGGGGAGCCAGGTCACGGTGACCTTGTGAGGACCACGTGCTGCCCGTCCCGGGAGATGACCATCCAGAACCTGATCCGCCGAGCTGACGACAGGGCCGCCCGCTGTATGCTGGAGGTCAGTCACAACCCCCTCTCTCTGTGTCTCTCTTTACCTAACTATCTCTCTCTCTCTCTCTCTGTGCCTCTCTTTCTCTCTCTCTCCCTCTCTCTGTCTCTCTGTCTCTGTCTCTGTCTCTCTCTCTCTCTCTCTCTCTCTCTCTCTCTCTCCAGTGTATGCTGGAGATCAATCACCATCGCACTCTCACTCACACCACTGACACAGCCTGAGAGGGCTCTCTCCCTTGGTCCCCGTCACTTCATTGTTCATCAGTCTTCATTCATGTATTCGTTCATTCGTTCGTCCTTCGTTCTTTCGTTCGTTCGTTCATTCATCCATTCAGTCTTTCATTCATTTTTCTTTTTCTTCTGATTTATATCAAAGGATATATTACTCACATTATGTTACATTACATTACATCATATATCATACCATATCATATATAGTATGATATATATCATATTACTTTATGTATATGCAGGTGGCCCAGGAATCGATGATCAGCGTGATGCTAGAGGACTACACCACCTACCCCCTGTTACACCTGTGTGCCCGGCATGGCTGCCCCACCTCCCTCCTCCTCCTCCTCAAACTGGTGGACGCTCAGCCTGAACTGGACAACAACGTTCTGCTGGAGCACGAGGTGTGTGTGTGTGTGTGTGTGAGAGAGAGAGAGAGAGAGAGAGAGTGTGTGTGTTTGGGGGGCTATCTGTGTCGATGTGTGTTTTTAATGTGTGTGTGTGAATGTGTGGGTATGGGTGTTTGTGTTTGTGTATTCACACACGCACACACAACAACAACAGCAGCAGCAGCAACAACAACAACAACAACAACAACAACAACAACAACAACAACAACAAGAAAGAGACAAGTAAGGCGAGAAGAAAGGTGGGGAAGAGGGACAGACTGATGATGATGACGATGACAGTGGGGAGAGGGAGTGGTGATGTCAGTGACGTGTGGTACAAAGACCGACGATGACAGTGGGTAGAGGGAGTGGTGATGGCAGTGACGTTTGCTACAGCAAGACCTCACCTGACACACCATCATCTCTCCACCAGGTGGGAGGAATGATCCCATTGGCTCTGGCCATCCGTGGAGGTCACGTGGCCTGCACGCGCCACCTGATTGGCTGGCACAGTCCCGCCACCTGGAGGCTGAAGGCGACAGGGGAGAGTATCCTGCACCTGGCGGCCAAGACGGGGCAGGAAGAGATAATCCGGCTGGTATCGGGTAGGGCGGGGAAAGAGCTGTTGCAGGCCCAGGACAGGGATGGCCTCATCCCGGCCACCTCCGCCATTGCCTACGGCCACCACCACGTTCTTAAGCCGCTGCTCCAAGGCCTGCGCTTCGCGGAGAAGCTGCACCACGAGCACCTGCAGACGACGTATTGGTGCCTGCTCTGCCTGCTGGACCTGTGTCTGGGCTGGTCCAAGGCCTTCCAGCAGGGCCGAGACCTGCCCCTCAACCGTAAAGGCCGCAACGTCTTCCAGCGGCACCGCACGGAGGCGGGATTCTCCGTCTGCTCGGACGTTGGAGCGCGTGCTGTGCTGGGTCGCGTGCTGGACACGCCTGAAGGTCGCACGTGCCTTCTGCAGTGGCAGACTCCGAGGAAGTGGAAGCCCCGCCCCGACCTGTGTCTGTGGTACCAGCAGGGCTTGGGGTCCCGCCAGGGGGTTGTCCCACCCGCTGGACAGCCTGACGTCATGGGCACGTGCCGGGGCCTCCCTCGAGCTGCTGCAGCACGCGCTGGGCTCCATGCAGCTGGCCTCCCGCCCGCACCGCGCGCCGCTCTTCCTGATGCTGAGCCACATGACCCGCTTTGACGCCCTTCGCCACGCCGTCCGCAAGAAGCAGGCAGACCTGGCCACCTACCTCTACTCCAAGCTGCGGCCCGCCTTTGACGTCGCCCAGAAGAGGGAGTTCTTCAGGCATGCCTGTGCCCAGGGGCTGAACACACTGGTGGAGACCATGCTGGACACGGATCCCGACCTGGACTTCCTCACCCCCGACACCTCCCACGCCTCCCCGCTCGACCTGGCGCTGGCATTCGGCCACACCGACACCGCCGCCCTCCTCCTGCAGAAAGTGCAAGGGGAGACCATTCTGGAGTCGTTGTCAGAGTTGCGGGCCCTGACGCCCTTCCTGTCGGTGAGGACGCGGGGGATGCTGGGACTGTGCCGGGTTGGGGACGAGGAGTGGAGGACGTCCATGGACTACGGCACAGAGCGACTGTCACACCTCGACCTCTACCTCATTGCCGTGAGTAACGCACACACACACACACACACACACACACACACACACACACGTGTGTGTGTAAATGCGTGCATACATCGCGCGTATGAAAGAAATGTGAAATGAAGAGAAAAATCCCTTCGTGTGTGTAAAGAAATGTTGTCGTATGTTACACATGATTTAAACTGCATTCTCCATGTCAACAATGCAAACACGAGGGGGTGTGTTCCTTTACCCCCCTAGAGATAGAAGACAAAGCTGTGGTGTGTCTGTTTCTTTATCCCCCAATAGAAGACAAAGCTGTGATGTGTCTGTTCCTTTATCCCCCAATAGATAGAAGACAAAGCTGTGATGTGTCTGTTCCTTTATCCCCCAATAGATAGACGACAAAGCTGTGATGAGTCTGTTCCTCTATCCCCCAATCGATAGAAGACAAAGCTGTGATGAGTCTGTTCCTTTATCCCCCAACAGAAGACAAAGCTGTGATGTGTCTGTACCTTTATCTCACAATAGATAGAAGACAAAGCTGTGATGTGGATGTTCCAATCCCGCAGCACCCCCAGGCCAGTGGTTTCCCCGAGTCCCTGCTGCCCCGGGACGTGATGGGGGGGAGGGTGTTGGGCCGGGAGGTGGAGGTGGACCCCCACCACATGCAGACCTGTGTGTCAGACCTGGCTGTGGAGGACACCTGGCTCACGGCCCACGTGCTGTGCAGGGCCGTGCTTGGCAGATACCACACTGAGGTGAGCACAGATACCACATCAGACAGGTAGCACACTGAGGTGAGGGGGCAGGTACCACACTGAGGTGAGGACAGGTGACGACAGGTACCACACTGAGGTGAGGGGCAGGTACCACACTGAGGTGAGGACAACAGGTACCACACTGAAGTGAGGGGGCAGGTACCACACTGAGGTGAGGACAACAGGTACCACACTGAAGTGAGTACAGGTACCACACTGAGGTGAGGGGGACAGGTACCACACTGAGATGAGGTCAACAGGTACAACACTGAGGTGAGGACAGGTACCACACTGAGGTGAGGGGTGCAGGTACCACACAGAGGTGAGGACAGGTACTACAGAGGTGAGGGGGGACAGGTACCACACTGAGGTGAGGGGGACAGGTATCACACAGAGGTGAGGGGGACAGGTACCACACAGAGGTGAGGACAGGTGAGGGGGACAGGTACCACACTCAGATGAGGGGGACAGGTACCACACTCAGATGAGGGGGACAGGTACCACAGAGCTGAGGGGGGCAGGTACCACACTGAGGTGAGGGGAACAGGTACCACAGAGGTGAGGGGGGCAGGTACCACACAGAGGTGAGGGGGACATGTACCACACAGAGGTGAGGACAGGTACCACACAGAAGAGGTGAGGGGGACAGGTACCACACTGAGGTGAGTGGGGGCAGGTACCACACTGAGGTGAGGGGGGACAGGTACCACACAGAGGTGAGGACAGGTACCACACTGAGGTGAGGGGGACAGGTACCAACCACAGTGAGGTTACAGCCCTTCACTGACAGCCTGACTTGTAAGCTGTCTGACTACAGTGAGATGACCCTTCACTGACAGCCTGACTTGTAAGCTGTCTGACTACAGTGAGATGACCCTTCACTGACAGCCTGACCTGTAAGCTGTCTGTCTACAGTGAGATGACCCTTCACTGACAGCCTGACCTGTAAGCTGTCTGTCTACAGTGAGATGACCCTTCACTGACAGCCTGACCTGTAAACTGTCTGACCATAATGAGATGACCCTTCACTGACAGCCTGACCTGTAAGCTGTCTGTCTACAGTGAGATGACCCTTCACTGACAGCCTGACCTGTAAACTGTCTGACCACAGAGATGACCCTTCACTGACAGCCTGACCTGTAAGCTGTCTGACCACAGTGAGATGACCCTTCACTGACAGCCTGACCCGTAAGCTGTCTGACCACAGAGATGACCCTTCACTGACCAGTTTACATGTCACCGGCAGTAAACGATGCTAACGACATGTGCAGATCCAGCCAGAGTCGGAGGAGTGGAAAACCATCGACAAAATCACCATCCACTGCATCCCAGACACCTCCGACGAGGAGGCCAGGGTCATAGTTCAAGGCCACCGTTTGCACGACTACATCCGGGTTGGCCGGCGCAAGGTGAAAGACGGGTTCGCGGGGTTCAAGGTGACCACGGGGATGATGCCCTTGACCTTGACCAGCACGTGGCTCGTGAGGGAGCGCCTGGTAGCCAGTGATCTGCCTGAGTATAAACGTCGGGTAGGTGTGGGACACCATGCACACGCACACACACACACACACGCACACACGTGTATATATATAGAGAGAGAGAGAAAGAGAGAGAGTGTGTGTGTGTGTGTGTGTGTATGTGTATGAGGACCCCTGAAGAAGACAGACACCTAACCCCCTCCTCCATCCCTCCAGCTTGCCGTGCTACACGGTCTGCCCCTGGACATCACCATCGACTGGAACAGCGTGGACTCGAACCCCGACCCCCTGCTGCAGCGCCGCCTAATCCTGGCTCTGGCCGGGGAGGAGGGGGCGCCCTTCCTGGCTGGCCTTGCTGACGTCATCACGCGCTGCCTGGGCTGGCTGCAGGACCTGGCCCTGCTCACCAACCGAAAGTCCGTGGAGGGCGTCCGGCGCGTGCTGGCGGACTTCAAGGCGGTGGTGGTGAAGTTCGTGAAGGAGGTGCCGGTGTGGAGAGGTCAGCTGGACCTGCCCCTGGAGCCCCGAGTCATGTGGTACTTCAGTCTGGACGGGGAGGGCGGCGTGGTGTGGGACGGGCATCTGCTGCACATGTACGTCTTCCTCAGCCTGGCACACACCCTCTTCACCTCGCTCGCTCATCCCCTCCGCCGCTTCCCCCACCCCCCGCCCAAGGCCCTCACCCCTGACCCTGACCCCGACCCTGACTTTGGCGGAGACACGTGCGAGGCAGCAGAGGACCAGTCCAGGACCATGGAGGTGCAAGAGGCGGTGGACGTGCCCGTGACGACTGACGGGGAGCACGGCACGCCGCCTGGGGGGGCAGGGGAGGGGGCAGACGAGGGGGGACAACCCAAGCTCTCACAGGTGGACAGGTTGTTCGGCACGGCGCGTGGCGGGCAGGAGGAGAGGGGACCGGCACAAACAGCAGACCGACAGGGCCAGCAGGTGGGGGCCCGGGAAGGGCAGGGGGCGGACAGGGACGGGGGGAGCAGCACGGGCCGCAACTCCCCGACCAGCGGCGTCAAGTCCTCACTGGCTACAGACCTCAGTGACCAGGGCGACACGGCGGTTCCCAGTGACGTCAGCACGGGGGACGGGGCCGCATTCTGGAGCATGGAGCCCCCCGGGGAGGACCTGTCCCGTCTAGCGCCCCCTGCCGGCCACACCCTGCCACCCGCCGTCCACACAGGCCCGAAGATGACGGAGCAGCACCCTGCAGGGCGAGAGAGCCCGGTGGTGGTGCAGGAGGTATTGATGGGGGCTGGGGCAGGAGGAGGGAGGCAGAGGGTGAGGCTGGTGGAGGTGGCTGACGACACGGGCGTGGTGCTGGACGTGGACTGGTATAGCCTGACCTTCCTGCGTGACGTCACGGCCCTGATGACGCTGATCCGGACCCAGGTGGTGGGGAAGGTGGAGCGGGTGGCGGACAGCTACGTGGCCCTGCACCCCCTGGACCTGGGCCTGGACAGGCTGGCGGTCCGACTGGTGCTGGGGCCGGAGGGGGCGGGGCTTGGTGTAGAGGGCTCCACCCTCACCCTCAGCCTGTACTGTTTCTGTCCCCCCGAGGGCACGTGGCAGGTGGGCGAGGTGGAGGCGGACGGCTTCTTGGAGGAGCGGCGGACGGGGCAGTCGGTGGGAGAGTGGGAGGGCGGAGCCCGGCACCTGTCCTCCTCCCTGGACAGCTCCACACGCCGCCTGACCCGCGCCCTGGGCTTCCCGGTGGCCCTGCCTCAGGCCAGCCACCACACGCTGAGGATGCTGTGTCAACAGGAGGGTCGCCAGATGGTGCCACCCCATACACTCCTCCGCGCCTTCCTGCGCGCGCTGGGCCGTCACGTGACGGAGGGGTACGTGCGGGCGGTGACCACAGCTTTGACCTTCTCGGGTCACTGCTGGCTGCTGGGTCAGGCCGACCTGCCGTCCTCCCTGTGGTGCTGGCTTCGCTCCACTGACCTGGCCAAGCGCAAGGCGTCGGAGCGCTACCTGGTGTTGAGGCGGGGTGTTGGGGGCGAAGAGGGGGCGTGGAGCGTGATAAAGCGGGGCGAGGTGCTGAAGGCAGACCCCGAGACAGTGGTGGGCGTGTGGCACAGGTGGGACCAGAGGGGGGGCGGGGTGATGGTGAAGGAGGCGGTGACGGAGCGCGTGCAGCTGGTGACGGTGGATGGTCACGTGTTCCTGACCACGCACGGCAGACTGACGGCTCAGTTCATGACCTCCCTGCCGCTGTCCGTGGAGCTGGGCACTGCCAGTGACTCCCCGCTGACTTTCAGCCTTCCGCTAGACCACATCTTCCTCCGGCCCCTCGAGCTGGGGTCGCGCGTGCAGCCCCTGACCTTGACTTCCCCCAGCGCGCGGGTGACGATGGAGTGCTGGCGGCTGGCAGCCTCGCTGGGCTTCCAGCTAGTGCTGGACCTGGGGGAGGTGGGGCCCGAGGACCCCGACCTGAGGGAGGGGAGGACCCTGACGGCCAGCCGCCTGCTGCTGGAGACGCTACGTGAGGTGACCGACGAGCGGCTGGTGGGGGAGGACATGGCGGACACCTCGCGGCGCGTGCTGGGGTCGCTGGGCACGCTGACCGTGTCGCACCGCCTGGTAGAGCGCGCGTTGCATATCGTGCGGGGAGCCACGTACGGCGAGGAGGTCTCCATCTACCTGCTGACGGAACGAGACCTGCAGGTGGCGCCACTGCAGTCGGTGTGGGACCGCGCGGATAGCCTCCCATGGCCCCGCCCCTTCAGCCAGTCGTTGAGCGCGGCGCTGTGCGCGGCCTTCTCTCTGCAGACCAGACTCCGGCTGTCGTCCCTGCTGCAGGCCCGTCTGTCCCGGCACATCTCCTCCCACGACATCGCCTTCATCCACTTCTCGGAGCGGACAGACAAAATGGCCACGCTGTCCATGGCCTATCAGGCGGTGGCCGCCTTTCTGGCCGCACTCACACACTTTGTGGAGCGCTACCTGTCGGGCATGCGCAAGCTGAAGGCGGAACTGACGTCAGTGCTCTTCACCGAGGAGGTGACTTCCGGCCCCGTGGTGTCGCTGCAGTCTGGTGTCCTCAAGGTCGCCCTCTTCAAGGTCAGTGCTGTTGTGAGTTTTCTGCACCTCTCCCCTCTCTCCCCTCTTCTACCTGCACCTCTCCCCTCTTCTCCTTGCACCTCTCCCCTCTCTCCCCACTTCTCCCAGCACCTCCCCCCTCTCTCCCCTCTTCTCCCTGCACCTCCCCCCTCTCCCCCCTCTTCTCCCTGCACCTCTCCCCTCTTCTCCCAGCACCTCCCCCCTCTCTCCCCTCTTCTCCCTGCACCTCCCCCCTCTCCCCCCCTCTTCTCCCTGCACCTCTCCCCTCTTCTCCCAGCACCTCCCCCCTCTCTCCCCTCTTCTCCCTGCACCTCCCCCCTCTCTCCCCTCTTCTCCCTGCACCTCTCCCCTCTTCTCCCTGCACCTCTCCCCTCTTCTCCCTGCACCTCTCCCCTCTTCTCCCAGCACCTCTCCCCTCTTCTCCCTTTTCTCTCCTCTTCTCCCAGCACCTCTCCCCTCTCATCTCTCCCCTCTTCTCCCAGCACCTCTCCCCTCTCTCCCCACTTCTCCCAGCACCTCCCCCCTCTTCTCCCAGCACCTCCCCCCTCCTCTCCCTGCACCTCTCCCCTCTTCTCCCTGCACCTCTCCCTTCTCTCCCCTCTTCTCCCTGCACCTCGCCCCTCCTCTCCCAGCACCTCTCCCCTCTCTCCCCTCTTCTCCCCTCTCTGCCCTCTTCTCCCTGCACCTCTCCCCTCTTCTCCCTGCACCTCCCCCCTCTTCTCCCAGCACCTCCCCCCTCTTCTCCCTGCACCTCCCCCCTCTTCTCCCAGCACCTCCCCCCTCTTCTCCCTGCACCTCTCCCCCCTCTTCTCCCTGCACCTCTCCCCTCTTCTCCCTGCACCTCCCCCCTCTCCCCCCTCTTCTCCCTGAACCTCTCCCCTCTTCTCCCAGCACCTCTCCCCTCTCTCTCCTCTTCTCCCTCCACCTCTCCCCTCTTCTCCATGCACCTCTCCTCTCTCCCCTCTTCTCCCAGCACCTCTCCCTTCTTCTCCCTTTTCTCCCCTCTTCTCCCAGCACCTCTCCCTTCTTCTCCCTTTTCTCCCCTCTTCTCCCAGCACCTCTCCCCTCTCCTCTCTCCCCTCATCTCCCAGCACCTCTCCCCTCTCTCCCCACTTCTCCCAGCACCTCTCATCTCTTCTCCCCTCTTCTTCATGCACAGAGTTGTGTGTGGGTTGTCTGGCTGCTTACGTCTTGTTTGTCAGTCCTGTCTGTTTCGTCACAAACATGTTTGTTTTTCACTGGTCTTTCGCTTCTTCACCTGTGTGGCGATTCAATTCCTGGATTACAGTTTTTGCTCATTTTTGGTGTTCTGTTTTCTACCCTGATATTGTACAGAAAGAATAGTTGTTTTGTCTGGTTTCCATGGAAACGTTACAATTTTTTTGTGTTTTTTTTTGTTTTGTTTTCTTTGTCCGTGCGCGTGCTTTGATATGTTTTCTTTGCCGCGTATATCTTTCATTTGATTGAAAATAACACGTAGTTATCGGCTTTGCAGTCTTCTACTGTTCCATAGTTATGTTGACCTGATTGGAATTTCACTTGTAGATGAGCATGTCAGTAAAATTATTTTAGTGTTGACGTGTAACAAATAGGAATACCGCTGAAGAGCTCAGCTGATGATCATGTTATTTGGTGCTCATTTTGAAACAAGCACAGCTCTATGTGTAACTTAATTTTAGGTATGTTCATGATAAGAGAATATTGTAATATCTGATTATTTTATGGTTCTTTGATTGTGTGGTTACTCATTTCTTTGTTGCCTGATTTTGACGTAACATAAAGACTATCGTTGGTGATAATGACGATGGTGATGGTAGTGGGGTTGTGGTGGTGGTGGAGGTGGTGGTCGTTGTGGTAGTGGTGGTGGTACTTCATGACCATGTTTCACATGATCGGAAAATTGCATTCATCGGTCATTTGTGGTCATGTTAAAATTGATCAAAAGACTCATGTCAGTGTTGAAGAAAAAGGAGGAGAGGAGGAGGAGGATGCTGTTGCTGATGATTATGAGGATGATGATGATTATGATGATGACGGGGAAGTCGACGTCAGAAGACGACGATAATGACTTTGATATGATAGTAGTGTAGTGATGATCTCGCCGTCAAACCGAACACCATGCTGACAGTCTACAAGGCAGCTGTCATCACCTGCCTGCTTTCCAGCTGTGACACATGAACGCTGTCCAGGAAACACGTCAGAGCACTGGATCTGTTCCACCTCACATGCTTCCGTAAGGTCATGGGCATTCAAGGGAGGACAGTTTCCGACACAGAAGTGCTTCGCAAAGCAGAGATTAGTGCGTTCAAACACTCCTCACGAAAAACCAGCATCAACGAATTGGACATGTCTAAATGGACGCCACGAGATCCTTTTCTTTACCGCGGTGGCTGTTGGCACAGGGAACATGGGAAGACCTGCTGAAGCACTCAAGCACTGCCTGAAAGCTTCCCTCAGGGCCTGCAGCATCCCCGTCCCCGGGTGGTGAACCCTCACCACTGACCTCAGTGCCTGGTGACTGGCTGTCCACAAGGGAGTTGTGGCGTTTGAGGAGAGGTAGGTGTCTTCAGGACCTCGACCAGAAGCGTCAATCCCGCAAAGAGAGGAGGCGAAACCTGTCTTCTGATATTGACTTACACAGTGCGGCCGCATTTTTGCGTCTGCCTTTTGGGCTGCGTTCCCATCTCTGGAGTCACTGATGTCTTCATCATTCGCGATGGAAGTTCCATGAATGAGGATGCTGTTGTCATTGTTATCGTTGCTGCTGTCTTTGTTGTCGTTGTTGTTGTCGTTGTTGTAAGCGGAATACCCGCCTTGCAGGGCGGGCGAGGCGTGGAGCAGCGGACCTACCTCAGCGACCTGCTGGTTGCGGTGGCCGTGGACGAGGACATTGACGAGGAGGACCTGGCCCCGCCCACACTGCCCTCACCCAGGGTGCAGCTGCACCAGAGGCTGCGGCTTGAGGACACATGCACCGGGCTGTCCACCGCCTCCTCGGCTCGTCGGCGTTTCCCGCGCGTTCGTCAGATCGTCAAGAATGCCAGTGACTGCAAGTGAGTGAGGGGGGTTTTGGGGGGGGGGGGAGGGGTCAGGAATACCATTGACTGCAAGTGAGTGAGGGGTTTTTTTTTTGGGGGGGGGGGAGGGAGGGGTCAGGAATACCAGTGACTGCAAGTGAGTGAGGGGGTGTTGGGGGGGGAGGGGTCAGGAATACCAGTGACTGCAAGTGAGTGAGGGGGAGGTGGGGGGCGGGAGGGGTCAGGAGTACCAGTGACTGCAAGTGAGTGAGGGAGAGGTGGGGGGGAGGGGTCAGGAATACCAGTGACTGCAAGTGAGTGAGGGAGAGGTGGGGGGGAGGGGTCAGGAATACCAGTGACTGCAAGTGAGTGAGGGGGGTGTTGGGGGGGAGGGGTCAGGAATACCAGTGACTGCAAGTGAGTGAGGGGAGGTGGGGGGAGGGGTCAGGATTACCAGTGACTGCAAGTGAGTGAGGGGGGTGGGGGGGTGGGGTCAGGAGTACCAGTGACTGCAAGTGAGTGAGGGGGAGGTGGGGGGGAGGGGTCAGGAATACCAGTGACTGCAAGTGAGTGAGGGGGGTGATGGGGGGGAGGGGTCAGGAATACCAGTGACTGCGAGTGAGGTGGGTGATGTGGGGGAGGGGTCAGGAGTACCAGTGACTGCAAGTGAGTGAGGGGGAGGTGGGGGGGAGGGGTCAGGAATACCAGTGACTGCAAGTGAGTGAGGGGGAGGTGGGGGGGAGGGGTCAAGAATACCAGTGACTGCAAGTGAGTGAGGGGGAGGTGGGGGGGGGGAGGGGTCAGGAATACCAGTGACTGCAAGTGAGTGAGGGGGAGGTGGGGGGAGGGTCAGAAAAAAATAGTGTAAGACAGACTGGGAAAACAATCTAAAAACAGGACAGTATCAGTTTGTGTGTGTGTGTGTGTGTGTGTGTGTGTGTGTGTAAACAATGAACATATGATAACATACAGGTATCAGTTGAGCATAGTTCATTTTGGTTCATAGTATAAAAAATAAAATAAGACATACATCATATCTTACTGGAGTATAAAAAAAAAGTAGCAGAAGAGAATGAATGTATAAAACATCACTGTTAGATGCGACATGGTACAGTTCATGGGGCTGGTGTGGAAAGGATTGGGGCAGGACTGGAAAAGGTCGGGGTAGGAACGGAAAGGAAGGGGTGAGATTAGAAAGGCACACACACACACACACACACACACACACACACACACACACACACACACACACTCACTCACTCACTCACTCACACGGATAAAGGCACTATTTTTTTTCGCGCATCGAGGTACACTGTGGAGAGAGCGGTGCAGCGTCTCCTTGTCGCAGCGGAAGCGGGCAAGACAGGTGACCTCATCGACAGCCTTGACATTGGCGCCAGTGTCAACAGTGTCAATGAGGTGTGTGGCCTGTCTGTTCGTCTCACACTGACAGAGTGAGTGAGTGAGTGAGTGAGTATGGATGTGTCACACACCCAACAAAGTGAACGTAGGAGTTGCCCTCCTTCACAGAAGAAGAGGAGGAATTTATTTTGATTGACAATTCGATTGGTCAATCGCGGAAGTAAAATTGATTAACTGACTAACTGATTGATCGCAGAAGAAGATTTGGTTGTTTGTTTGGTTAATTGATTGCCTTAAAAGGTTAATTGATTGCCTTAAAAGAATTGCTTGTTATTGCTTAAAAGAATTTGACATAACTGGCTGACTGGCTGTATTGTAATTCAATACCTCCACACACTGACTGATTCCTGCCTGCTTTTCTTCCTTCCTTCCTTCCTTCCTTCCTTCCTCTCTCCCTCTGTGCGCAGAACGGAGAGACGCCACTCCACCTGGCGGCCAAGGGCCGTAACTACGTGATCCAGGAGCTGTTGTTGGGTCGTGGCGCCAACGTGAACGTGGCTGACGAGGGAGGTATGACCGCCCTGCACTACGAGTCAGGACACGGGGACTCTGAGGCCGTCAAGCTGCTGCTGTCCTATGGTGCTGACCCCAATGCTGCTGACCTGGTCAGTCCGCAGGGCGTGGGGGGAGGGCGGGGCGAGGGGGAGGGGAGAGGGAAGACAGGGTGTGGGTGGGTGGAGACACTGTCATGATCATAATTATTGACAATGTGATGATCATAATTATTGACAATGTAATGATCATAATTATCGACAATGTATTCATCATAATTATTGACAATGTAATGATCATAATTATTGACAATGTAATGATCATAATTATCGACAATGTAATGATCATAATTATCGACAATGTAATGATCATCGACAGTGTATTGATCATAATTATTGACAATGTAATGATCATAATTATTGAAAATGTAATGATCATAATTATCGACAATGTAATGATCACAATATGACAGATGGGGCGTTCACCCCTGCACTAACGGTGCACAACAGCCATAATTATTGACAATGTAATGATCATAATTATGGACACTGTAATGATCATAATCATGGACTCTGTAATGGTCATAATTATTGACACTGTAATGATCATAATCATGGACAATGTAATGACAACATGACAGATGAGGCGAACACCCCTGCAATACGCGGTGCACAATAGACATAATTATTGACAATGTAATGATCATAATTATGGACACTGTAATGATGACAACATGACAGATGGGGCGTACACCCCTGCACTACGCGGTGCACAACAGCCATAATTATCGACAATGTAATGATCATAATTATCGACAATGTAATGATCATAATTATCGACAATGTAATGATCGTAATTATTGACAATGTAATGACCACAACATGACAGATGGGGCGTACACCCCTGCACTACGCGGTGCACAACAGCCATAATTATTGACAATGTAATTATCATAATTATGGACACTAATTATCATAATTATCGACACTGTAGTGATCATAGTTATTGACAATGTAATGATGACAACATGACAGATGGGGCGAACACCCCTGCACTACGCGGTTCACAACAGCCACACGGACACGACAGACGCCCTAGTGTTCTGTGGGGCGGATGGGGGCGTGGTCAACAAGGAGGGGCGCACGCCCCGCGCCCTGTGTCAGAACAAGGCCCAGAGAGCCATGATGAAGTGCTCTGACTTCTCCGTCAGAGGGCTGGCCACAGGGTGAGTGTGTGTGTCTGTGTGTTTCTCTGTGTGTTTCTGTGTGTGTGTGTGTGTGTGTCTGTGTGCGTGTGTCTGTGTGTGTGTGTCTGTGTGTGTGTGTGTCTCAAATGGATCAACGGAAGATATCAAGATACAGGATAAATAACCTGTTTTTGAATAACAATTCTTACATTTTTAACAATGGATAATCATATATATATATATATATATATATCTGTGTTTGATGTGTGTGTGTGTCAGGAACATCAATGTGGACCATCTGGTGCTGGAGGCGGACACGGCCTACACACTGGAGGGGGTGGGGGTGTCTCTGAGGACTCCGCCCAACCTGGGACACATCAAGACACGCCTCATGATGAGGAGGGTGGTTGCTGAGTACAGCACCTGTGGTCTGCTGCCCACAGGTACCACTGTAGTTCTTAAATCTACCATTGTCACCTGCCTGTTTTTGTTCTTGATTCATTTCTTCAGTGAGGGGCAGCACATGTAGTCTGGGTTGTTGTTTTTTTTTTTTTTGGGGGGG